>NW_016690412.1:862948-939159 GCF_001604755.1 Lepidothrix coronata | reverse complement strand
AAAATGCTAGTTTTCACTTCTCAAAGTAAGGAAAGAGGCCAACAGAACTGCCACCTTGGACTTCCAAAAGGCAGACTTTGGCTAGTATAGGAGACTGGTTGATAGGCAGTCCTGAAGGGCAAAGAAGTCCAGGAAGGTTGGACATTCCTCAAGAAGGAAATGTTAAAGGCACAAGATCAGGCCATCCCCGTGTGCCAAAAGACAAGAGGGCAGGGAAGAAGAGCAGCCTAACTGGACAGAGAGCTTTGGCTGGAACTGAGGAAAACCAGAAGAGTTTATGACCTTTAGGAGAAGGGGCAGGCAACTCAGCATGACTACAAGGATGTTACGAGATTCTGCAGAGAGAAAATTTGCAGAGCCAAAGTCCAGCTAGAACTTAGTTTGGGAGGAATTTCTTCATTAAGAGGAATTTCTTCACAGAAAGGGTGATTAGACATTGGAATGGGCTGCCCAGGGTGGTGGTGGAGTCACTGTCCCTGGAGGTGTTTAAGGAAAGACAGGATGTGGCACTTAGTGCCATGGTCTGATTGACTTGGTGGTGTTCAGTCATATTTTGGTCTCGATGGTCTCAGAGATCTCTTCCAACCTAATTGATTCTGTGATTCTGTCATCTGGCTACTGTCATAAAAGACAACTAAAAAAAAGACAGTTACTTGAAAGGAGGTCGTAGCAAGTTGGAAGTCAGTCTCTTCTCCCAAGCAACAAGTGACAGGGCAAGAAGAAATGGCCTCAAGTTTTTCCAAGGGAGGTAGAGATTGGATATTAGTCAAAATTTCTTCCCTGAAAGGGTTGTCAAGGAAGAGATTGCCCAGGGAAGTGCTGGAGTTACCATTCCTGGAGGTATTTAAAAGGTGTGTAGATGTGGCACCTGGGGACATGGCTTAGTGGTGGACTTGACAGTGTTAATGGTTGGATTAATAATCTTATAGGTCTTTTCCAATCTCAACAATTCTGTGATTCTATGATTAAAAAGGCTCTAACTGTAAAAATTAACAAAACCCAAAAAATTGCCTTAGGAGACAATGACCACATTTCCCTCCATCTAAGCCAGGTCAGGTGCATGTGGCATCGTGGGATTTCCCATACTCAGCTCTATGAAAGTCCCTCTGTGCAAGTGCTGCTCCATCAGTCACAAAGGCTCTTTCAGGAGTGCTGTGAGGAAAGGGGGAGAGGAGTTGCAATCTGCAGCATTATTCTAGAACTGCCTGAGAATTTTGTGTCACAAATTGTTTTTTTCATTGATTCATTAAAAGATATTTATGGGAAAGATTTGAATGTAATATGTTCAAAAAAGAAAAAAAATCCCCTCCCTGCCTTTTCAAATTGCTGAAATATCCTGCTTTAGGTTTCCAGAATAAGAGGTTGCCCTTGGAGCTTGTTAGAAAATCTTTCAAAACTTCTGGAAATGTACTTTTGGAATGTTAAGTAACTTCTTGTTAAAAAGAAGTTTAAAACATCCAGAGAAAAGATATTATCAGATGAAAATACTTTATTTGTTCCAACAACAGCATTTTTGGTTGCTGATCTGTGAAAATTTTAAAAAACTGCTTTTCTTCCCTTTACAAAAGAAAATGTTTTGAAAAATTAAAACTTCTGACAATTACATAAAAATATTCCCTTGCTACTTAATCAGATCTTGAAAAGTCCTCAAAAAAGCACTATTTAACTGAAGTTTCTCAGTTCTCAGATTTCTCAGTACAAATAAATATAATACAGACATTTTGCTAGACAGTTTGCGAGGAGGTGCCTTTACTGGGAGACATTGTGGGCTGCAATTCCTTCTTGAGCTATTTATCACACCAGGAGCTTCCTGTTACATGACTGAGACCATCCAAGCAAGTTCTCCCTGCTTCAACTCTACACACAATAAACCCAACATTTAGCCTTGCAATACTGGCAATTTCCCCATAGATACTGAAGTATGGAAAAGGTGTCCATGTGTTCTACTTCAGGCAGGTGGTCACCTGATGGCCACAGATTTTGGTGGAAATGTCAATGTCCAAAGTTTACACACACTTCTCTCAGATTTTACACTGGAATCCTTGATTTGGTCTTTGGTGTGTTACATTGGAAAACTGACTTTTTTTTTGCTCAGAAACACTATGTATTCCATTGAATCATAGTATTTGTAGTATGTAAGGAAATTTAAAAAGACAAGCAGAACACAGTCAAGTAGATTTCAGTTTTACTTCTTGGTTTTATGTTTATTTTTTAATCTTTTTTGTGTCTTTAATCTGCCCTCAATAAAACAAAACACTTTGATCAGGCCAAGCGTTAGAAAAAAAATACACTGGCACAGAAATATTCTTATGCTATTGGTGATTAATATGTATAGAGTGTTAGTTTAGTGCCATCAAGTGACCAAAAATATGAAACAGCACTCCTATTTTTTTCAGTTTCGGAGCTGTTTTTTTGTGGTTGTGGGTCTTTTTGTTGTTGTTTTGGTTTGAGTTTTTTGTTTTGTTTAGTTTTTTTAATCTAAAAAAACTAGCCTATTATCCTTTTGATATGAGTAGAGGGAAATAACTTCACAGGCATTTTATTGTCTACATCTACAGCATTTTTAATAAGAATCCCAAAGTCAGATTCAAAATTTCTTCCACACATTGATAAATCAAAGCCTCCTCTGTTTCCTCAGATTATGAGGTTTGAAGTACTTCACTCACTTCTGGTTGAAATCCCTGCTGTGTAGAATTCAATAAGGGGTCTCACCTAAGTGAAAACTCGTAACAATTTTTATCACATGGTAGTATCCAAAGGCTCTGATAAAGGGTTTTTTAATGAAGGACGTCATAAACTGGGTGTATAAATCCTTATTTTGTTTTCTGAAATGAAGAAGCTATCTCTGTCAGAAACAAGCATCTTAAATGGATTAAAACAGATACATCAAGAAAAATATCTAGGTTTTAGTACGTCCACTTATTATATGATCAAGCATTGCATAAACAAGCAAAGGTAATGTAAATATCTAAGAAAACATTTCTACAAATTATTTTTCCAGATTTTGTCTATCTAAAATATCTGTAAATTAATTTAATTAATGTAGTAGATAAATACACATTAAGTTTCTGATTTGTTAGAATGGAACCAGTCTCAGAAGCATCAGTCTGAGGTGGAGTGAATATGTTTTTTCCTGGGTCTGTTGTACTGATTTCCCACCAGCAGACAGAGATATGTATCAGCCACTAGGTAAAGTTAAGCTCTAGAATTGGCAGAAAAGCAATGCAAAGAGTTTATTAAACACACCAGGGAGCAAAAGGAGAAGTTGGGAGAGTTGAGCACCCACAGAGAAGACAGTAAACAGAAGTGTTTTTAAAATCCCAGGTTATGCCTTGGTATGTAATAAACAAGCTTCAAGATTACTGGTCTGCCAGGGCTTGCTATGGTGGAGAGCAGAATGCAATATCACTACAAATCATGCTTGTTACCTGGTTGTCCCAAAAGCAAAAATAGTACCACAGGTGAATTAGTAAAAGTATTTTCCTAATACTTTGCCACATATGTCCCTTTACAAATTATTTACTGTATCATGTGTAGACAGATGGCACTTGTGGTCACAGCTTCTGGTGAAATATAAGGAAGAACAAACATTTGTGATGCTGTTATTTCAGAAGAGTGGTTTACAGTTAGATCTATTTTGTGAAAATCCTGCAAGAATCAAAAGCTGTGCACATACCCCCTAGCTTTGGAAGTGGTTTCATGTGTTGGCTGGGAGCGTCCTAAGTGCACTGGGAGCTGTGTAATCAGTATTCCTATATTTAGACACTGCAGCATATTTAAATGTGCGATAACTTCTTGTCTTTCATTACACTTCCTCCTGGTTTGTTTCTCACTTTCCTATGAAACTATAAAAATTCATAATTTAAAAAATATTTGCTTCTTAATAAAGTTTCTAAATCTCTCTAAAAAAAAGGTCGTGGTGGGCACAAAGTTGTTCAATATCTAGAGACATGTGGCAATGACTACAGTACAGAGAGCAGGAGAGACCAGAGGAACATCTGCACCTATTCTAAAGATATATGCGTTTGCTGGCAAAAATTGAAAGACAATTTTGAAGAGATAAATTCATTTAAACATCAACCCTAAATTATAAGGTTTCAGATTGAGAAAGGGTTTTGGATACTGCTTTCGTGATTGACTGAGAAGCACTGGTCAGAGAAGAGGAAAACTGAATGTCAACCAAATGCTGTCAGTAATTTACAGGTAGAATCTTACCATGTCCATCATAACATTTCCTTTTGATAATGACATCTGCTTATGGTCTCACCACTTAGTTTAGACTTTTGAGGTCTTGCTGGTTTCCTTGACTTTCTTATGGTCCAGTTGCCATTATCAGTAAGTAATATATCTCTACTGCTGTAATTGATTTGATGTCATGGACCACAATATCCTGCCTCTTATTATATAAATGCAATCAAAAGATGCTCCCTCTCCCAAATAATTTACTGTCTACTTACGTAAAAAGGGAACAAATCCTTACAGTCAGAGGAAGGTAAAATAACCAGAGTCAAAACCATGCACATAGGTACCACTGGCTAGAAGAATGCTATCCATTTGTGGGACATAGGTGTGGTGATCCATACAGTGATGAAAAACCATAGTCTTGGCTTTTTGTCTTTTGTTTCCTTCTTTCCAAACCACCACAGCTCATTGCTTAAGTTGTCAACCAAAGTGCTTCATCCTTTAATACCTGACCATTTAGAGATGCTGAGCGTACAGGTTTCTTTGAAGCATGGATTTCAGGTTCAAATCCCAGAAGAAGAGTAGGTGCCTTTTGCTTTAGACTTTTAAAAATTCTTAGTTACTTGAAGTATGTAATTGCAGCATATGAACTCTTTAATCTTTACCCCTCAAGAGTAACAAGCTAAATACTGCTCCAGTATCTAAACCATCTTTCCAATATCCTTTTGAAAGAAGGGAGAAGGTGACTTGAACTGCTTCTTCCATTAATTGTCTTTCCCTTTAGGAATGTTTAAAAAAATATTTAAGTATGGGAAGGCATGTAGCATGAGGAGCTGTTCAATTTATTTTCTGCATATTGCTGAGTGATACAGTCCAAAGTAGTTTCTCACACCCTATTCTGTTCCAATTCTTTGAACAGAAGGCTATTGAAGTCAGGCTATTATAATGAGGCAGCAATATCAAATACTGAATTTTTCTCTTTCACATCATACCAAGTGGGAACTCTAAATGTGATCCTGTAAAAATTACCATATGCTTACGAGTACTGAGCAGAAGCTCTAGCTTGGTTTTGGAAATTTTTCAGAACACAAAAGCACCCAGAATTTCACCTCTGCTCCTCTTAAAATGCAAAAGACTGCTTTTCCTCTCTCCTCCTAACCAGCCAGCTGATAGCAGATATGTTTCCACCACAACTAAAAGCACAGCTTACAAAGCAACTAAAAGAGCAGTGTGCTTTATGTCCAGGGAACTTTCCCTCCACAATGCTGTCTGGTGTCCAGCCTGTCCAGGCATGTCTAATCACTATAACTCATGAGATCAACATGGCCACTGAGATTTTGAAATGCTTAGAATGCACTGAAAGTTACTCCTGCTTGTATGTGAATATGGCAATTGGTGAGTTTAATCCTTAGGGCAAATTTGGGGTTGTTGCTGTTAACAAATAATGTAACATAATCCATGTTTCTTTGAAAGCCACCTCCCGTGGCACATGGCTCACATTTTACTCAGCTGTAGTTGCCTTAAAATTGAATATCTAATTTAAGACAGTCATCTGGATTCTCTCCATAGTGAATGGAGCACTATGAGAAGTTCCTATCTTACAGGAAGCAATTCATTCTCCTTAGGTGTGATGTCCAAGATAAGAACTGTGAATCACCCACTTCTTTCCATGACACACAGCAGAAACAAGGAAAACTATCTCAGACTAAAGGCTTAACTTGCATATTTGGCTAAAGTTAGGTGAGAAGAATCCATTCTTAGCGCCTCAAGTGCAATTAGTTCCTGAAGAAATTCTGTTCTAAACAATCACTCTGAATAGAAGAGTTGCTTGTATTCATTTGTCACTTCACCAGCTGCTCTGAAACAAAATACAACTCTATGTACCGGTGACAGAGGAGAAAGCATTTCCAGTTAAGAAAAAAATCTAGTCTTATATTCAGAAATATATTCTTAGGACATCCATATTACATATCATAGAAAACGTGCCAAATTTTCTAGATGGGAATGAAGAAGGAAAGGCATTTATACATTTGTTGAATGTTCTTCAATATACGGAAAACAATCTAATTTGCTTATGCAGGCTTTAGTTGAGCTGACCTTGTATCTCACCAGTTCATCACACAGTATTAGCTTTTAGACAAAACTTATGTTACCATAGGTTTGCTCTTTTTCTTTGTTGAACCGTATTTTGGTTTAGGGGAAGTAGCAGCCAACCAATGATTTAGAATATGTATCAAAGACATAATACATATTTGTGCATACATCTGAAAATTAATCTAAATTATGCATTGATTAACCTAAATTATACACTGATCTAAAATGGAAACATGATTATTATTCTGCCACAGGCCCTTCTTTGCAGCAAGAATGATGTTGGATACACAATAGAAGTAATTAATACATAAATCACAGAATCACAAAATATGTTAAGCTGGAAGGGACTCACTAGGATCAACAGAGAAGAGATCACTGCCTGTCCCTCTTCTTCCCCTCACAAGGCAGTTTTAGACCGCAATGAGGTCTCTCCTCAGTCTCCTCCAGGCTGAACAGACTAAGTGACCTCAGTCACTCCTCATACATCTTCCCCTCAAGGCCCTTCACCATCTTTGTAGCCCTCCTTTGGACACTCTCTGACAGCTTAATATCTTTCCTATACTGCGGTGACCAAAACTGCACAAAATATCCAAACTAAAACTCCCCTGACATAACTTCAGGCCATTCTCTTGGGTTCTATCAATGGACACCTAAAATGGCCTAACATACCTGGGATTATTAACTATGCAAAAAATGTAAGTATTTAAAATATTCTTAGCTGAAACCTTTTAAAGGCCACCTACGTAAGCAAATTAAACAGTTTAGTCCTGCATCTCAATTCTTTTGCTTTATTTTCCCTCCCCTACATCCAAGCAAACAACCCCCTGCCAGGGAAGGTACTTCTTAGCAGAACATTGTTAACAAAAAAAGGGAGACTTGTGATTTTAATATTTACAGACTGGGATTTAAACTTCCCTTTGACATAAAGTTTTATACATATATATATTCTTAAACATATAGTCAAATGCAGTTGCTCACAAGGAAAGGAGTAAAACAATGTATTCATTTGTTCTGCCAATAAATCAACTTTCCACATACAAAAATAGGGAAACCCAATGACATTACAAGTTACTTTTTAAATTTCTATTTAAATGATATAATATGGCGGTGGATAAAATGGAAACCAGTATTTAGTCTGTAAGGATTGTTATATACTACTTTTGCTTAATGTATCTGTCTTCAATAGATGTTTCCTCCCTCCCTGCAACTTTTCATGTTTTCTCTCAACACCACTACCCATGTTTATTTTCATTACTATGATATAAGATACAGCTCCATTGTCCTGTGAACTATATGTAACAAGCTTTCCTTAAAATACTGGCTATGCTGAGAAATGACTCAAGGGTCCATTGACTTTTCAAATCAACATTTGTGGTACCACATTTAGTAGCTCTACAACAGAGTAGAGTGACTCATGCATCTAATGACTTGTGGGTGTTGGAGGGGAGCCAAGTTGTCAGGTCCATTAAGTAGCTGGAACACGGGATAGGGGGTATCTTACTTGATACATTCATCTTTTTTTTCCAGTACAGTTTGCATGTATTCTAAGTCTGGTTTAGTAAAATAAATATACTTATAAATTTGTCTCTGATCTTTAAAACTTGCACACCTTTAAAGGGACTAAGTTAGTATCTTTGTATTCCCCAGCAGTGCAACTATATAAAAGTGTACCAGATTATTTTTGGATTACCATACACTCTGTCCTATTTTACAAGTCCTCTTCAGGACACTTCCATAATGAAGTGCAGGGATCTGTCTGAGAAGTCTGTACCAAACCAGAGGCTGCAAATCAGCCCTCAAATTCTACATGGCTTAACCTAAGAAAAAGAGCTGTTAGTAATGTTAGTGAAGGAATAGAGAGACTTAAAGGAGATGTATTAACTACCTAATATTTCAAGGAGTACTAAAATCAAAATGACTTATACTCAAGTACTCCATTTAAGCATGGGTGTGATTCAGAGATATTTCACTAGAAACATTAATTTTACATAAAATCATCAATTTAAATTGCCGTGTAAAATAATTGTACAAGCTTGTCTCACCCTTGTCTTTACACTTTGACTTACAGATCAGATTTAAATGTTGACACTACAAATCTGCCTCTAGGATTATTTTGCTCCAGATAAAATGGTAAATTATGTATTTGTTTAACTAAAATTGATTTTAAATCAGTCAAACACTTACAAACTCTGTGTATACATATAAATAGATTTACAACTAGCTAAAAAAAACATAGCAGAAGTTAGTACAAGAAAGATGATTACAAATTAGTTTAAATCAGAATGGAGGTTGCAATTCTGTGATCAGGGTAAACAGAGAACTTGGACCTAGTGTCTGCTTTGCAGAATTTATCCAGTATTAAACTTTTCCTGAAAGCAAAATGAATGAATATTTGTATCTCTCAAAAAAATATTTTCTTTACAAAACAGCAAGCTTATTTTAAACAGTTTAAATGTCATTAAACTTGAGAGGTGACAATGCTGGGTTTTTCCCCCATGAAAAAAATGTACTTCTGCTTTCCGACTAGTTCTACTAGTTCTGACTAGTTCTACTAACAATTTTCTACTAAATACTAGTGAAGCCAAAGTATTCTTTACTTGTTTTGCCTTTGGTTAATGTGTCGTGGTTTGGTCATTGACATATCTTGCAGAATAAATATGTTGTCGGATGAATCCTTGAACTACACTCAGGAGTCTTTTATGCTCCCAACAATTCAGTGGGAACTTCACTGCTGACTTCAACAATTGAGGTTAAGCCTACTCTGAACGTGTCTAAAAATGCTCAGGATAATAGAATGGATTGACATGAAACACTTGAGCATTGTATTTCATGAAGCTTTTTAGATACTTGAAAGACAAAGCTTTAATGGTTAAATATGGGTTTGGTAGTATCCCAGAGATACGATGGCATACATGAGTGATAGTCATATATTAGAATGCTGGGGGAAATGGGCACAGTAAATCAGGGGATGATGATTCAATGTGTCTTGAATCCAAGAAAAGGCAAAAGATGCTGGGTTTTGTGAAAATTAAAAGGAGGAAGTAAAATTATGTTATGATTTGGGTCCATTTTTCATGATAGACTACAGCTGTATTCAAAAGGAGGAAGTTGGTGTTTTTTCTGATGTATTCTGAGCTAATGAGGAAGGTATTCAAGAAGCTTGCCCATGAGACAACAATGGATTTCAATTACTTGAATACCAATAAGAAAAACAATACAGCAGGACTTAAAATGTCCATCAAATTCCTGCAATATTTTAGGGATGAACTTTTGCTTCACAGGACAGAGACAGTTTTAAGAGGCATTACAAACTTGAATTGCATGATGAGTAGGGAGGAGCTCATTTTGATTTTAAAGGCAGGAAGTAAACTGAGTGAAAGTGCTCATGACACATTAGACCAAAATAGGCTTCCCTACTCTGAGAGAAAGAGGAAGAAAAAGCATATTAGCACTGCCAACTATAGATTGCATTGTTATGTAGAAATTGTTAAGCTAGCTTTAATCAAGCTAGTCTAGGTACTAAAAGCAGGCTCATCATAACAGTATGCCATTCTATACGAGTTAATTAAACTCTTTACTGTATGGTCTAGGCCTGAGATCAGTCATTTAAAGCTAACCTAGATTTTCTACAGAGAACAATTGACTCATTTTTAATTAAACATACAATAGCAAGCTATCTTGATGTGAACACAAAGAAGCAGGGGAAGCTTAAGTAGACTGTGTTAACATCACATTAAAAGCTCTTCAAAGATTTGAAAAAAGAAGTCACAATAAGCGGACATGACTGAAGAGTAACATAAAAGAATATGAATAAAAGAATAAAATTACAAAGCCTACAGTGCAAAATGAGTGACAGGTAAAAAAGAGTATAAAAGGCAACAAGAAAGTGTTCTGGAAATACACTAGAAGTGCCCAGATACTCAGTTAAATTTATCTTACCATAGAATTTAGAGAAGGAATTAGTTAAAATCTATGTAAATTGTATATAATTGAGTTGTTAGGGCCTATGAAAATCTACTTAATATAATGTAGTGAAAATAATCTCTGGGTTGCTAAAAGACTATATAGGTTTGAAGAGACTAGAATAGGATAAAATGCATCTATCTAAGGAAAGCAGGCCTAAAGCTATCCAGATTAATTTTGACCTCAAGGAATATTCTAGAATAAAATTCATGATTAAGAGGTTAGCATAAGGTTGCTAGGAACACATCCACTCACTGTAGTCTAATACCCTTTTTCACAATCAATGCACTGATTCAGATGAAGAAGAGAAACGGTAAGTATCAAAGATCTTGAGTTTAGTATCATTTAAACACCGTCCCATGACAGTTTCATTAAAACAAAATCCAAAGGAAACATAATTTTCATGAAAGCACCAACCAACTGGCATGCTGCTTGTAAAAATCAGACTTGGAGAGCACCTGCAGTGAGAACCCATAAGGATCTGTTGTCATTTCAGTTCCATTCAGTATTTCCATTAGTGATCTGCAAGATGCAACAGAATATAGATGTACGAAAAATCTGGTTCTCACCAACCTAGAAGCCAGAAGCAGATTTCAAAACTAGTTTCATAAGTAGGATAAATGTCTAAAGTTAGCAGGATGAAATCATCAAGGCTAAGGCAAAGAATTATACCTGAGAAGAACTTACACGTACAGCATAAAATAGGGAGAACTAGGTGGCACTATGTTAGAAAAAGTTCTCAGCAGAAGTTTCTGTCATAATAAGAAAACAAGTTCTTTCTGGGATGTATTTATAAATGTTCCTCTCATGTGTGACACATGGGACATAATTACTGCACTCTAGTTGGTGTTGATGGCTTATATCTTAAGATAAAGGTAAAAGTTGGACTGGAAAGAAGCCAGAGTAAAGCTGTAAAAAGAAATCATATATGAGTGGAGTCTAAAAGAAAAGTGAACAAAACCTGTTAGACTATGAGAAAATGGTATACATATCTGCACATATAAACAATTATATAAATAAATACATATATATTTGCACACCAATATTTATTAAAATATATTTGAAGCACAAAAATATTATTTACATTGGGTACTGCCTCCTGCTGTGGGATCCCCAACACAAGAAGGACATTGACCTGATGGAGTATATCCAGAGGAGGGCCATCAAGATGAAGAGAGTTGGTGGAGCACCTCTCCTACAAGGAAAGGCTGAGAGAATTGGGATTGCTCAGCCTGGAAAAGAGAAGTCTTTGGGGTGACCTAATTGCAGCCTTCCAGTACCTGAAGGGAGCCTACAAGAAAAATGGAGAGAGACTATTTACAAGAGCATGTAGTGACAGGACAAGGGGGAATGGTGTCAAAAAAGAAAGACAGCAGGTTTAATTAGATACTAGGAAGAAATGCTTCACTGTGAGGATGGTGAGGCATGGGAACAGGTTGCCCAGAGAAGGGGTGGATGCCCCATCCCTGGAAGTGTCCAAGGCCAGGCTGGATGGGGCCCTGAGCCCCCTGGTCTAGTGGAAGGTGTCCCTGCCCGTGGCAGGGGGGTTGGAACTAGATGACCTTTAAGGTCCCTTCCAACCCAAAACCATATATGGATCTGTGATTCTATGATTTCCACTGGAAGTATGACAACATGCAGCAAAGAAAATTCAGGTTGGCTATTGGACAAATACATATTCATAAATGCTGTTAGGCATTTATACAAGCTTCATGCAAGCATTGCAGATTTCCTTCAAACAGGTGCTTTTACAAGTCGATTAGAGAAATAGGTCTTGCAGATGATATCACTGTTTTTCAAACTCTGATCTGTTGCCTCTTTAGATTCTGTGAACTACTCCTAAGAGGACCCTGAAAGACAACACTTCTTCATATTCATGTCCACAAATTGAAAATGTTTGAGTAACACTGATCAATATACACCTGAATCAGTCTCAGCACAGAGAGTAAATCAGACAATATCTTGAGGTCTAGAAGCCTAAACTTCTTTTTATTCCTATGTGAAAAACTACATCCCCTCCATGAATCAATTTTTTTAACTTATAAATACTTGAATAGCAGCATTTTTATACTGTACAGGAGATCTTGTCAGTAAACACATTGTTCAGATACAGTGGCAGTTGTGTGAACGAAAGGGGTTTTATATGAACTCAGGGATTTTATTTACCTCCCCTTTCCATTGAGTCTTTCTAGGCAGTGACAGGACTTGAGGAAATGGCATGAAGCTGAGTCAGGGTAGGTTTAGTTTGGATATCAGGAAAAGGTTTTTCACCCAGAGGATGGTTGGGCCCTGGAACAGGCTCCCCAGGGAAGTGGTCACGGCACCAAGCCTGACAAGTTCAAGAAGCGTTTGGACAATGCTCTTAGGCACATGATGTGACTCTTGAGGATGGCCCTGTGCAGGGCTAGGAGTTAGAGCCGGTGATCCTTAAAGGGTCCCTCCGAACTCAGGGTGTTCTGTGTTTCTAGGCTTTCAATACTTGTCAGGCAGCTCTTGTCACACGCATCACGGGCAGAATGAATCTCACTGCAATGGCACTACACTGACAATTTTTATTTTAACCCAAATACACGGGCAGTTTCGCGGTGCGATACAGCGTGAGCTTCTCTCCCTGTGCGCTTCTCTGCTCCGCGCCGCAGAGGCCCCGCAGGGCCGCAGAGACGCCGCAACCGGGCGACGGCGCAGAGCCCTCGGTGCCGCCAAGCTCCTTTTCCTCGGCTGCCTGAGCCACCTTCCCCCGCCTCTCCGCGCTATAAACGGGGCGGGCCGGGCCCGCCAGCCCGGCTGCGGCCGCGGCCGGCCCGCTCTCCCCGCCTCCCTGAGGCGCGGCCTGGCCCGGCCCGGCCTGCTGTGGCGGCGGCACCGGCATCTCGGGCGGGCGGCTCTATGGCTTTCATCCGCAGGCGGCGGCTGGAGCGGGAGCTGTACTCCAAGGAGAGGTGAGCGGCACTGCCCCGGCGCTGCCCCGGCACTGCCCCGGCGCTGCCCCGGCCGCCACCGCTCGGCCGCGGCCCCACAGCGGACCCGGCGGAGCGGCAGCGCGGCCTCCAGGGAGGCCCCGGCGGAGCGCCGGGAGCAGAGCCCGGCTGCTGCTGCACTGCCTCGTTTTGTTACTGTTGGGATCAGGTGGCTGGTGATTGCCCGGAGTTAAGGCCGAAAAGGGTCTAGAAAGGACCTGGGAAAGTAGGGATGCTGCTTGCCTTGTGTAAACTGCATGAAAATAGCGCCTGTAGATTTCTCTTTATTTGTCCTTAGTTGTGTTGGTGGCATGGAACTACAGCTCTGCTTTACTATAGTTTGTTTTCTTTACTTTTTTTTTCTTTGCTTTTTTTTTTCTTTGCCTTCCCCCCCCCCCCAACACTATAATCAATGTATTGTCAGCCCTTAAATTACAGACTCTGTGCTGGCTCTTTAAAGTATTAAATTAAATTAGCCCGTTCCTGCTTGCTGACTGTAAGCTGTTTTCTTTCTGAACATACAAACAAAGGCTCATCACATGTGCTTGAGTGTATCCTGACTTTACTCCTTTATTTTTTGGTAGTGTCCCACTTTCTTTGTATGTGGTTTATCTGCATATGGCTTGTCGCAGAGTTTCAGAGTCCTTTCCAATCTTTATATTTCGAGGTAGGAAATATAAGGTGAAAGCAATAGGTCGGCGTGGGTCATGCAGCAGAGGGATACGGTGTCTTCTCTGGGGGAAACAGGGATCCCCCGTTGTTTCCTGCTGCAGGAACCGTGTGGAGGCATCAGGCTAGTCCCGTGCAAGCCCTGCGCAAATTCCTGTTTGCAGGTCTCTGCTGGTTACACAGCACTGTTTATTGTTGGTGAGAAAACCGCATGATGAAGAGCTGGACTCACTCTGTCCGTATAAATTCTGATTCATGGCTGTACAGCCCATGACGCTACCACATCCTCTGAAGTGTTTTTTGAAGTATAAAGGTGTTCAGGATCACTTTTTGTCCTCTTGTTTATCTCGTTGTTTTTGGGGCCTGCTGTGTTTTCAGTTGTGTGTGAAGGGCTGCAGGGGGAATGGACAGTCTTCCTGTGTAGAAGGAAAAGAGAAAGATTTTTAATTAATTTTTATTATTTTTTAAGTAAAACATCTTAATTGTAGGAAAATCAAGAAGAATGACTCTGTTAGCTCTGTTAAGTATTTTTTTTTTGAGAAGCTGAGTAAAAAGGCCAAAACTCATCAGACTTGTCCCAAAGAACCGGAATGGGATCTAAATCTCTTCTAAAAAGCCCTGAAAACAAACTCAAGGTATCAATGTGCGCCAGTGTTGCTGATCTGCAGTTATCGATGAGAACATTTTTTCTTTGGTCATATTTGGAAGCATTTTAGGATTTTATTATTTGAGTTTGTAATTTGAGCACTTCATGAAAGATGAGTCTTGTTCTCATTTGCACTGGCAGCTTTTCCTGTATCTGCAGACTCATTTCTGTTTCTTGCCCTTACCTAGCAATTGATATTCATGTAAAATCAAAGTAAATTTGTGTATATTTTGTACTGCATATCAGGTCTTTTCCCCTCCTTCTCTTCCTGTGCTTTTCTGAATTAGAAAATCTTAAAAACATTTAAGTGATTTAAAAGATTTTGAGCTTTGAAATGTCAGATTAGAAATACTGAATTTTTGTCACCTGTTTTCCTTAAAGTTCTGCCTTAAAACAGCAAAAAAACCAGCTCTTTATTACTTAATTGAAGGGACAGCCTTTCAGAACTTTTCTCCTTCCTGTTGGGTAGTGGTTACACAGAGACACCAGCTTCTGCTTTAAAGATTCTCTTGGTCCTTGTATCCTTGCTGTAGATATTTCCTAGTTGAGATAGCTGGGACTTTTTGAAACTTTGTGGCAGCTGCATTTGGTGCGTGGTTTGGGGTTTAGGTTTTGGCGTTGTTGTTGTCGGTTGGTTTTATTTGTACCTTGCTATCCACAAGGCTGTAAGCTATGGAAGTTCCGGTTAAGAGTACTGTGAAACTTGGTAAGCAAGTTAAATCTTCTTGTGCAGTTGCTTTAAGTGGGGGGAGATCTGAGTGATTTTAAGTGATCTGAAACAAAAATATTTCTTCTTAACGAATTAGTTAGTCCGCTTTAATATCTGGTTACATAAACCTTCTTTTCTGACTACATGCCATTTTCTAGTAGAAAACAAGAAAATGTTGAAACGTCCTGTGTGCACACTGAGGACAAGGAGCGGGTTTTACTTTACATTTGATTAAACAAATCCATGTCCCTACTGAGCAGGGTTCATTCTATAAAGAATTTATCCTTAAAATTCATCTGTATCTCTGTTTCAGCTGTGTTCATCTCTATTTTCACATTGCCCAGGTGTTCATGGTAAAGAAAGTTATGTCCCTTTTTAGTTAGTGCTGTATGCATGTTCATCCAGTTTATTTAATCCCTAAAATGTTAATCCTTCATGAACAGGAATCCTTTTTTTACAAACAACTTTAGTCACAAAACTTCAAAGTAAATTACATGGTGTTTTGGCTCAGGTTGTCCCTCCCTTAGTAAAGTGATTTCTCGGTTCTGTTGGCAGCGTGCCCAAAGGTGGGCAAGTGTAACACTGTACCACTTGATACATATAGACTCTATAAATAGTTCTCCTGGATGTCTTGCACGGTTCTCGGCTTCCTGTGTGAGGAGTTCATCTCTTCTGCTGGAAGTATCACTCACATGACGCAACCTACTGGCAGCATGTAGGAGCTGCAGATGGATCTTTTGTGTGATGGCTGCTTGTGCATTGGGGTATTTATTTTTTATTTATTTTTTTGGTATCTGGAGCATTATCTTACACTATTGGGACAAAATATACATAATGAAAGCTTTTATTCAAACATCAACAAATGAGTCCTACAGCTGGCCTATAGATACTTAGCTCTTGTTAGGAGAGGGTTTAATTTTAGAATTGATTTTACATAGCTTTGGGCTGCTGCTGGATTGGGCTGGCCTGCTTTTTCATCCCTGCAACGTCCTTTTATTACTGGGATTGTACCTCCAGTATCAAATCAAGTGATTGTGCAAGATGTGTTGGATCAGCCACTTGAAATCCTTGTGTCCAAGTAGATTTCTAGCATGTGCTTTTCTGATGAAGTGATGAAAATAGTAAGAATTCAATCACAGATTAGGAATTTAAAGAAGGATCAGTGGGGTACCTTCTTTGGGTGGTATAAACAGGCTTTTGCCAAGGTACTGATCCCTGCACAGTCACTTCTGTGTCCAGTTTGAACAAGTCCAGTGCTTCAGTTCATAGGCAAAATTGGTATATAAAAATATATGGGTATATAAATATGGGTGTATATATATATGGGTATATAAAATGAACTGTGGGTTTATTGTTTTCTTTTCTTTTTTTCCTCCACGTGTTTTTGGATCTCAGATGAGTTTTTTTCAAATTGAAGGATAGAGGGACATGCTCATCAAGCAAAGTAAAAGTAAAATTCTCAAGTAGACTAAATCTGATGCACCACACTTTCTATTTGGAGGATATTTTGTAGTATCCTGGCAGGACTCTTAAAGCCCAGTTTGCAGTTTGTAAAGTGTGTTTCTCTTCTTTGTTGCATACTCTGAACAATGCTAGGAATGTTTGGGTGCAGTTTGGGTTCTCAAACCTTGTGTATTGAGAATGACATAACATGAAGTGAAGTTTTTCGAGTGTTTTCCTGCTACTTAGGTCCTAGTTTTCCTATGCATCTTGGGTGTGTTCTTGATTGTATTCCCCAGCCCTTTTTTGAGTGGCAATTATATGGGAGCTCTTTGAAAAAGGCAGTAAGTTATGTTTTTCTTGGCAAGGTCGCTGCCTTTCTTTTTTTTTTTCTTCCACTGAAGCTGCTTCTCAAAGCAATACTGATTCCCTTCACAAGAAAATACTGTCCACATCACTTCCATAAGATTTTTTTGGTTATTCTTAGTACAATTTTGGGGGGAATATAGAAAGCCAGGAATTTGAAATAAGTCTTCAAGCAAAATTATAGTGGCATGCTTTCATTTACTTCTCCCCTTAAGTGTAGGTGTTTACCTTTTAAGCTCAAACAGCTCCTCATACACTATTAAAAGATTAACTCTTTACTCCACTAGGTTCTGTATACTTCTCACACTGGGTGGGAATTGAAAGTGTGCTAACACAAAAGCTGTTAGAGCCTACATTAAAGTTATCTGGGGGGATGTAGAGGTGAGTGTGCCTATGTTATATTGATTAAACATTGCTTTACCTCCGCTCGATACAACCTCCTACCGACAGGCACAACTCTATGGCCGAAAATCTTTCCATTTTAGATCTGTGAAACTTCTTGTGTTATTTGAAGTTGGTGGTGTTGGTTTTTCCAGCTATGTGAATTGCTATAATAGAAGATATTCCCTTACCTATCATGTTCTTTCTCCCCACACCAAGCTGCTGCTGCTGCTGTTGATTTTGAATACCGAACTTGCATTAAACCTGAGAAGTAATGCCATAAGTGCCTTTCCACCCACTTACAGTGAGCTCAAGCTTGTAAAGCTCAAGGCTTTGCCTGGGTGGCAGTGGTGGCTGCTAATTTATTTCACCCTGGGAAGTGAAACTGCCTCTTTCTCAGCACCTCTGACAGCAGAGCTGCTGTGCTGATTTGCTGCCTTCCAAAGGATAAGGCCTTGTTCCCAACCACCTTGCTCTTGCACCTGACCCCTTCGCATTGTACTGGCTCTGGGACTTCGTGTGCCCTTCCATGGACTGATCCAGGTTACTAAAACTGTGCAAAACTGTCCTGAGAAAACTCCACAGCTCTGAACAGAAGCTTGTTTTCTGGTCTATCTGCTAATGTGATGAATTTTTCAGTCACAGTTGGCTGATCTCCACAATTGTAAGTAGATTTTGAGGCATTACAAGTGGGTGGGACCAGCAAAGCTATTGAAGCTGCTTCTCTTTTTTTCTTTTTTTTTCCCCTTAAGTTGCAACTTTCAAATATTACAAGTATTAAGAAAATACCATCATTTTGGAAGTTTTCTAAAAACTTGCTACTGATGAGACTTTTGAGGATATAGACTGGACTATTAAGAAGCTATAGTACAAGGCATTGAAAACCTTGCAAACTCTCACTCTGTATAGCTACTTTGAACTTGCTTTTGAAAATCTTGTCTAATTTGTCTCTCTGTGTCATTTTCAAAATAATATTTGGGTTTTTTTTTAAATAGTCTAGTATGTCAAGTTAAATGTACAAGTAAAAATGGTCAATGATCCCTGAAGACATGGCTGTGGCTTACTAACTTCATCAGTCTGTTGCAAGACATTAAATAGCATTGTGACCACAAAATTGCAGACATAAACCTGTGATATGTGTCTTTATTAGGAAGCAAGCTTAAAAATAGCCTGTAATACACTTTAGGGTGTGAGTTTTGTTGCTTGATTTCAAAGGATTTTGTGTCAACAATATTTGACTTGCTTTCCAAGAAATTTCTCTAAGTAGATTTTTAATAAACACTCGTTAAATCATTTATAGTTGGGAATTTTCAAGTAAAAATTGGGTTATTCATTTTGAAAATGGATTAAAATTAACTACTTGCTGATAATAACAAAAATATCTCGAAATTGATCCTTTTCTGGTTGCCTGAAAAAGAACTTTGTGATATTTGATTATTACTGTAGTATAGGAAAACAGCAGTAGGCAAATGTAGAAGGTCCCTTTGATTTCTATTAAACACAACTCTTTCTGTTAGAACCAGAATTGGGTTTTGTTTGGGTTTTTTTTGTTTGGTTGGTTTGTAGTGGGTTTTTGGTTGGTTGGTTGTTTTTTTTGTGTGTTTGGTTTTTTTTTGGTTTTGTTTTTGTTTTTTTTTTAGTTTTGTTGGGGTTTTGGTTGGTTGGTTTGTTTTGTTGTTTTTTTCCAGACACTGGTTCTTGCTGATAATTTAATAGTACAAAAAAACACCCCCGACCATTTTCATTTTAGATGCCAAAGCATTTTTGTACATTTTCCAATTAAAGCTTATGATTTGCCTGACTAACTGCTGAGGTTGAGGGGTTTTTTTATGTCTTGCGGTCAGACTTGAAGGCAAGGGAGGGTAGACTGGGAACAGACTTGCTTATTGTTATTTCAATTGACATTGGTTCTGTGATCCAGGGCAGTGTGATAGGCACAGGCGTACAGTCTGTGCTGGTAATTACTCAGCACAGGGAATTGTACAGCTGCTCAGTGGCTGAAAACCAAAACTCAGTTTTCACCCCTCACAGGTTTAATATACAGAGCATCTCGTGCATTCTCTTACTACTGTTATTTGTTGGGGGGGGTTGTTGTTGTTGTTGTTGTTGTCCTGTCATGTGCAGAAGAATTANGGTTGTTGTTGTTGTTGTTGTCCTGTCATGTGCAGAAGAATTAAATTACTATTTTAGGTCTGTACTAAGCATGCATTCAAATTCTTGTTGTAGGACTACGTAGCAGTTGATAGTATATACGTTTGGTATGCCAGTCTTTTTGATATGTGTCTTTGGAATACCTTCTTCAGCTCTTTGGGAGGCAGTCAAAGTCCAGCTGCTCAGTTGCACGTTGAAGATCCCCAGTGCTGTAATTTTATAGCTGTTGTGGTGGATGTCCTGTTTTTTTCAGGCCTTCACAACACTTTTCCTACTCATGCAAAATACTTGAGACTGCTATGCTCCTGGCAAGCCTGAAGAATCATCCTGTGTAGTGATGGCTCTCAAGAGGGACCCTGTTGATACAGTAACTATCAGCGGCTCTATTTGTTTATGTGAAAGACATTTGTTCTGTGAAGATAAACTCTGACTGTACTCAAGTAACATCTGATGAAACTTGACTTTTTTCCTTTTTTTGACAACCCTATGGATCATTAACACAGGCAAATGAAATTTAGATACTTAACCAGTAAAGACTGAGATTAGTTGAGAAATTCCAGGAGGAATTTCTCATCCAGAGATGAGGCATCATAATCTCAAGAGTTCATTATTAGCTATAATTTGAACTGGTCTAGCTTTGTTAGCCAGTAGTTGAGATGCAAGTCTGAAAATTTTGGTTTCATTTATGGCATTGTATGAATTTTTAAAAGGGGCAGCTTTTGTGACAGAATCTTTGGACAGGCTGTGAGTTCATCCCAATGTGCCATGGTGCTTGAGAAGAGTAGAGATTGGTGATTCTATTTGTGGAGATTTGATATCTGACTCTGTCTGCCTGCAGAAGTGACTTATTGCAGCCTAAAAAATATAGGAATATGCAGTTAAGAGTAAATGGAACTGCAAGTAGAGTAGCAACAAGTATAGAAATGCTTGGAAGAGTCTGCAGAACCACATGGACTCTGTGGAGAGTGGAGGGGAAAGATAAAATGTGGAAAATGCACTTGCCTTATATGATGTATAAGGCAAGAATGTTTGAAGAAATGCTTTAACAGCTGCCAGCAATACAAACCTTTTTCAAGACAGGAAAGCTGAGATCAGTGAACGTGAGATCATGGCTTAGGAGGTCACTGGTCTCCAGCAAGGAGCTCTGCAGAGATGCTGTCTCTGTAAACCTGGGGAGTGAGTAGTCATGTGGAAGAGAGAGAGAGAGAATAGCAGAAGGCTAAACTGGATGCTGCTAGTAAACATGGCATTTTAAAGGGAAGAAACCTATGATTTCCCACAGTACCTAATTAGCCTATATGAAGAGTTTTTCTTGAGGTTTTGTGCATACCTTGTGCATTATTTTTGTCATGAAATCATCTGATTCAGTAGGAGTGAGGATTATGCCAGGGAAAGTGTACCTCAAATCCTTCTCAGTAGCCCACAGCTTCTGATTTTGGGAAGGTGAATTGATCCATAAAGTACCAAGTATAAAGATAACAGTTTCATGGAGATAGTTATAATGAAAAATTTGGAAGAGAACTCTCTTCGTTAATGTGTTTTGGGTAATGGTAAGCATGTTCTAGTTACTGGCAATAAAAACCAATAGTTTGATGTAAAAACATGGCTTGTCTTGAATATATGATGGATGCCTGCATTTACCAAAAGCTTAAAAGTAAAATCTAGTAATTGCCAGTGCTGTCAATAGATGAATTTGGAAAGAGTATAAAAATGTGAGGAGTTTGTCAAAAAAGTAGGTGAGACAAAGGAAAGAGCCCAAGAATGAAGAATTTCAAAAAATGAATTCTATCAACCAGACATTGTCAGTTTTCCTGGGGAAAAAAATTTATGGTGCCATGTATGTCATTACTGTGAAGCTCATTCCCTATGTCAATAGTGTCTGTTTCCTGATGAAATAAAATATTTTTCAAACAAATCTGGGTGTTGCCTTTGTTCTTAACTTTTTATTTAAATATTTTGGCTTGTGGCTAATAAACTAAATGTATATTTTTATACATACTAGAAAAAACATTTTGATGGTGAATGGCTCTTTATATACCCAAATGTAGCTTTATTAAAAAGCTTGAATTTGAAAATCTGATAGGACTTGCAAGATCTGAGTTTGCAAAAGCACAGAAATTTTAAGTTGGTCCCAGATGATTTCAACTGGATGATGTGTTGAGAAAATAGAATTTAATGGTAACTGTGTGGAAGCTGCAATGGTTTCGTATGGCCCCTTGGTCATTTGGGGTCAGCTGTCCTGGCTGTGTCCCCTTCCAACTCCTTGTGCACCCCCAGCCCCCTCGCTGGCAGGGTGGTTTGAGAAGCAGAAAATGCCTTGACTCTGTTTAAGCACTGCTCAGCAATAACAAAAACACCTCTGAATTATCAACACTGTTTTCAGCACAAATCCAAAACAAAGCCCCATAGTAGATACTGTGAAGAAAATCAAGCCAAAACTAGCACAGTGGGACCATAAAATGCCTGTTTTAAAGAGAGGAGTGGTAAAGATAAGCTGTTTTGAAAAAGCAGCAGAGACTTAGGACAAAGTGTCTTGGACACACAAGCATTTTTGAATATATGGACCCACTGTTACTTGTAGTTACAGTAAACTTTTATTGTTATGTTCTGTTTAGTGTAAGAGCCACAACACAAATCTTTAAGTGAACAAGATGTATTTCTCAATAATGCTATTTTTTTCTATTGTGAAATATGCTTTTTTAATGAACAGGCTATTTAATTCATCCAGTTTATTTTGTGAACTCTCCATGTATTTACTGCTGTTTGAATACTTCTCTGGGGACTCTTGGTGTTTAGTAGTGTTTTCACAGGCACCTCTTGCGAAGTACATCATGAACGCAGTACAAAAAGTTCCAAGTGTGGATGTGAATAAATACTAAGTACTTCTGTAGATCAGAGCAGCCCTGCACACAAACAAGCTATTTTACTTCCAAGTGAAGTGATACATTTTTGCTCCTCCTGCTATACCAGTATCCACTGGCATTCCCCACAGCTGAAACACTAAGTGGCTGAGTGTTCACCCTGTTAGAAAGTTGTTGAGTTTTGATCACTTGCAGCAGTTTAAGTTGTTAGAGAATGCATTTTCGTGTTCCCTCTGATCTGCCTCATTTGCAGTTACGTGGTACCAACCTAACAATTAAATATTTTGGAAGTCTTAAATTTCTTATTTTTGTTTTGTTGTTGTTGAGGTTTGTTGTTGGTTGGATTAGTCCCCATGGGCTTACTGTGGGGTTGAACAGGTGGTGGTAAAGAGGAAGTACAGGACGTGTGGTTGGAGAGGAAGGCAATGCTTCCTCGGAGGTCATCGAGTGACTCAGCTGTGTCGTAAAATCTGTGAACGTCTTTTCACTTAACACTTTAGACCAATGTAATTTGGCTTTGCTTCAAAATGATCTAATTTCCTTCATTCTAAGCAATTATTTCCTGCCATTCCTTTTTTTTTTGCACGTTTTGACTGGCTGGTCAGGCCTAAACTGATCTTTACTGGGTAGAAAGCCTGGCTATACTAGAATAGTTTCTGCTGAAGGCACGTGAACAGAATCAAATATCTAACCTTATATGTGTTGGAAGAGCATCAATCGATCTTCATGTGTATACAAATTTTCCTATAAGTTGTTCTTTTAAAAAGTTAAATTAATGCATTCTTGGTATATGGGGCACAGTGCAGAAATCAGTGAAGACTTCCTAAACACTTGATAGCTTTTATTAAGAATAAAAGCTGACTGTTAAGGTATTTCCTCTTGGAATAAATGATTTTTATTTCTTTGTAGGTTTTCACTACTTCTTCTTAACCTGGAAGAATATTATTTTGAACAGCACACAGCTAATCATATTATAAATAGAGGTCACAAAGATGAAAGGTACGCAACTTCTACGTAACTTCATTTACTGGAGTCATTCTAGTCTCATGTATTCAAACACAACTAATTTTTTTTTATTATTATTTCTTTTAGAAAATTCAGAGGCTCTCTAAAAATCTGTTCAAAGTCAATTATTTTTGAACCAGATGACAATATCCAACCCATTATCAAGGTAAGCAGTGCAAACTTAAATTTTCTGGTAACTTAAGATTCTCTTTAAACAGGTTTTAAGAAAGGTTTTATATTTTTATAACTTGCTGCAGATACCATTGAGAGACTGCATTAGTATAAAAGCCCCAGAAGATAATGAAGCAAATAACCCTTTCACACGGTAGGTGAATTTGGGTTACTGTATACATGTATTTAACTTCTTTTAAAGCTGAAATGCCCATCACTTCAAATATCTTATTTACATTTTAGGGATACATCTGGAGGGATTTCAGTTCTGTGTAGCCAGGTAAGACCTGCATATGACAGATTCTTGATGTATAAATGAGTGAGGTTACATAAACAAGCGAGCTTGGATTCTTTAATGGTGTTTGTCTCAAAACTGGAGTCCTAGGGTGGGGAGTTAACTGAAAACAAAACTAACTAGTGTCTCAGCAGTAATATGAAGTTATTGATGCTGGAAATTTCAAACTGTTAATGACTTCATTAAGTCATTAGTTTCATAAAGTAAACTTTTTGCACTGTGCATTTTATAATGGAGCTTAAGGCAACTTCAGAATTGAATGAAAGGGGAGGGTAGACTGAAATGAAACATGTTATTAATCATCTTTAGTTTGGTCTTGTTATACTGCTTTCTTCTACTTCCTGCAGTGTGTTGTGGTAATGGCAAAGACATCTTGATCCTTGCATTTCAGCTTTGTGAAAACTTTGGTTTGTGCTGTATGTCCACCAAACAATTTTCAGAAGCTGTCTTGAAATACTGTATTTAAGTTTCAATCAGGAGTTTTGATTAACTTGGATATGTTCATACTTAAAGTTAACCAAGAGAATACACTTCAAATTTTAATAAATAGCAGTTGGTAAGTGTTCTAAAGCTGTAAAAGTTTCAAAACGATGTTTTCATTTCGGGAAAGAATGGTGTTGAGGTGGGAAGTACAATTTTAAACATTCTAGCATATTTGTGAAACCTGTTCTTAGCAATACCTGAAATTGATAGCCTTGCTCGGTTATGTACTGCTGCAGTCAAAAATGAACTCAGAGAACTCAGAGAAGTTTGTGGACTGTGTTAATCAGTATATATAATTTCATCAAAACTGCTTCTGTGAAGAATATTGTGTAGTCAAGATTTCTTGAGTTGGTGGGATTTTTGTTTATTGAGTGTTTGTAAAAAAGGTGTTTCTAACTGTTCCATGCAATGGTTCCACCATACATCATTAGTAAATGTTCTTAAGAATAAATGATTATAAAAAACAACTCATAGGAAAGGAGAATAACTTTTAAGATGGCAAGTGTGGTTAGCACCCCCCATTCCTCCCATGTGTAGCTCGCTAGTCATCCTCCTGTCTCTGTGGAAGTGCCCTGAAATGGTTGGGTGGCATGATAAGTGCTGGTATTTTTGTATAAGAGGCGTACAGACCTTCAAGTGTCAAGTAGTCACTTGTACTTATGACACATCATGATCTAATTATAAATATATTTCTAAGTAGAATTTTGCCTTGTAGGAAACTGCATGTAGTGAATAATTGGAACATCTTAAACATCTTTGCCTTTTAGACTCAAAAAAAAAATTGTTAATACATAACTGGATAAACAGCTTTGCTTTATGCAGCAGGCAACTTAGAAACTAATGACTTTAAAATACAGTAAATGGGAAAAATAATTTGAGATTATTTTAGTATTTTTTCTCAAGATAAAATTGGAGGGAAATTCTCCAAAATAGGAAATGAATACAGTATGCTAACATTTTTGCTCGGGACAAGTAAAGGAAAAAACCACCCCATGTCTACTTCATGTAACATGAAGTATTCAGTGTAGAAAAATGTTTAGTTACCCCACAGAAGTGTGATCTAAACGTAATGCAGGTTTCTCATTCTGATTCTCCTCTGAGTGATTCAGGTCTGTACATGCTGATGTCAGATGAATGACACTAATTGCCATTATATTTTATGTAGCACTTAGGCATGCTGAGCTTGTGAGCTTCTAAGCACACCACTTGCTTTCTTTAGCTGGACAGTGTTGTGAGTGGTCCTGTGGTGAAGGCTGGCTCTGTTGTCAGCTGGTGAAAGTGGGAAGGCTCTATGTAGCAGCCAGAAGACTTCTGGCTAGAGCATTGTACCTGTCTGTTCTTGCAAGTTTAATACTTGTCCTTGGTTTGAGGCTGCTGCCACGGTGCCTTGGAGTGTAGAACCACAGATGTGGTGGCTGTAGGAATGAAACCAAGGCTTTTCCAAGACTGGAAAAGCGTCTTTGATCAGCCAAGTCACTTGAGCCATGAACTAGAAGACAGTAGGTAATGCAGTCCAGTGTGTTTTGTGCAGTTCAGAAACAATCCTGAATCTTACACTTTAGGCCTAATTTAGCAAACTTTAGCAAGTTTGAGCTTTCCCTACAAACAGAGCAAAACTATGACTTATTTCTGGCTTGTCTTTCAGACAATGGATAGTAAGGCACAAGTATCTACAAACCAATGTGCTAGCAGTAAAGTCTTTTTATAGAAGTTGTGAGAGTGTTGTGAAAGAGAGTAGTTTCATGTGGCTTTTGGGTGGGGGGAGATCCTCTCAGATGTGAGAAGAAATAAAACTGTTCAGAAGCATGCCATGGGATGAGAGAGGAAATCTGGTGTCTATGGTGGCTGGAACTGTAAGCAAAACATTTAGCAGCAGAAGAAAGGCATTCATTTGAGAAAGTTTACACAGTAGTTTATGTTGTGAGTTGCCAGTCTGGAATAATTCCCATTTGGACAAAACCCTAAGGCCATGAGTCACCAGAAGAGGGAGAGGATCCTTCTCCTGAATGTAGCTGTGTGTATTGGCTTTAGTATTGCAACTCCTTGAAGGTCATATGATTAGGATGAAAGCCTACTATAAACTACATAAGTAAGCCCCTGAACTAAATTGGACTCTTGCCCCTTCTTGCTGCTAGCTGATATAAAAGCTCATTGTTTTTCTACAGTTTATCTGGGGTAGCTAAAGCAGGATATTACAACCCAGTGTTTTGCTTCCTTAAACAGTGGTCTTAGCTTTGTATTTATCAGTACTTCTGATTAATTTTATTATTTTTTAATGTTTGAAACTGTAATGTCTCTTTCAGGTTTTTCTCATTAAAGAAAGGAATGTTATTGCACCCTATAAAACAATAAGAGTGAGTATATATTTTTCAGTGTTCTTAGCAAGCCGAAGTTTTGCAAGGATTTATGTTCTCATTTCTGAATGAGTAAGATAATTATCATTTGAAGAATATGACAGTAAAGCTTGAAAAAAAATAATTGTCCATATTGAAAAAACACTTCTGAGTTCTTCCATGATGGCTTTCTGATGTTTCATGGAGGACATACTGCAGACCTGATGCTTGCCATTTACCTTGATGTGTAGCTCTGTGGGCTCAACAGTCAGAGCTGTCAGTGGGCTGCTAGTATTCAGTGGACACTTCATCCTGGCTAAATGGCTTCTCCTGAGACTTCAGATGAGAGATTGCTAATTGATATTTCCCAGCTGAGTGCTTCACACTTCAAAGAAATTGCAGATAAGGTGGCTCACAGCAGAAATTGGAGGTTACTTCTGGTTGCTTTCTGCTGATGGGGTCGGTGTGCTCTGATTCAGAGCTTGGAGGCTTCAAGGCATGGAAGTAAAGGATTTTTGCCTGAAGTGTGAGATGAGTTAGGACACAGACACAAAAAGAAAATACATAGTCATTAGACATATTGCCCCAGAATTGAAACAAGCAGAATTATATTTCTCAATATATTTGTGCAAGTAAGAAATTTCAAGAATGATGAAGTCCATAAATTTGCATTACTGTAGTGAACAGCAAAGAGGGCAAGACATGATTTCTGTTCTCCCAACAACTGCTTTGGGTTGGTTTTGTGATTAGATCTGCCTCTAAAGTAGGAGTTTAAATATTTCTTTCTTTGTTTGTTTTATTCTGTTAATTCTTCACGTGTTAAGCCTTTTTTGTCTTCTAGTCCTACCATTTTCTGTTTTGCATCTGTGTGCAAGATTTATTAAGTATCACAGAAATACCTTATCCCATTGCCAACACAATGAAAAAGAAAAGAGTCAGAAGGACTGTTTAGAAGGCTTTTCACTTCATTTTCTCCTAAGTTATGATTCATACATGGCTAAAACATTTCTGACAGTTAACCATTACAATTTATTTCACTAAAGTGCAGCTGTGTTTCTGCATTTTAAAACAAGTTCACCTTCAGTCACTTCAGAATTTTTTTCTGTTGCTGCTAAATATCTTCTACTTGAATCATTGCCAGTTCCATATGTTTCACTGAGTGCTGGAATTGGGTAGTACATTTTATCTTCCTTGTCTTGCATTGATTGTTTCAGATCAATTACAAAATACTGAGCTATTGTCTTTGCATATGGTTGGAGAGCTACAGAGACAACTGCTCACATAAGCTTTTACATTGTTGGTTGTAAGCAATCCTTACAGACCATCCACTAGGATTTCTGAGAGCTGTGTTTTCCCTGTTGAAGGAAAATAGTGCTCTGGGTGAAATGTTACAAAGCGTTTATCTAAAGTGCCACTGAATTCCTTGTCTCCCTATACCCAGTTCCATTTGCTTCCTGAAGCATGCTTTCCTCTTGGATTGGTGTCAGTTCAGCTCAGATCACATATATTACACCAAAGATTGTCTAGATTTTCATGTCTTCCTTCCTTCAGTTTTAAATTAATCTGGCTATATCCACTGATCAGTGTCTTGCTGTACTCTTACTGATCACTTTTTTTTTTAAGTCTAGCCTGAGAATTTACAAAAACCTACAGAAGTGTGTTAATATAGTTTTATACTGTATTCAGGGGTCATTAAAGGATCCCACAACCTTTGCTAAATATGAGTTATGTGTAAATTTAGTATCAGTTGGTTCATGCTTATACTATTAATACACTTACATTAAAACCAGAAAAATCTACTATGAAATGACACTTAAGAAAGCTGGAAAAACTTTGTAGGGGAAAAAGGAGGGTTCCACATATACTGAGTGATGTGTTAGTGAGGCTTTTGTAAATGACTCATCAAAATAGGCTGTGATTGAATTTGGGATCTTCTCCTCTCAAAGCTATTTATGTAGAGAAGAATGATTAACTTTTTTAGCCCATATTTTAAAGATTTGATGGGCTAGTATCTTTTGTCTACAAGATATACAGTAGCTGTTTAAATGTAATATGTCACTTTCTAGTTCTATATTTACTTTATTTTTACCTGATATTAAAATAGGCATAACATGTACTAGCTCTACATTTACTGGTGTTTACAATGCATTAATTTGTTCACTTCTAAGCTGTTATGTTGCATTGTATCAAACAACAGACAAAGTACTGCACAAAGAGTTTACCACAGGGAAGATAAATTTCTAAAGAAAAAAGATCAGGTTTTACATCTGCTTTTGGAATGTTTGACGTATAGCACAATCTTTGATAGCATACTTTTACTACATTTTCTTTATTTATAATTTAGGGTGTTTGGGGTTTTTTGTTATTTTTATTTTAGGGTTTTTTTTTTTCACTGAGCTTTATTTGAAACTCATTTCTGGTAAACGTACTTTTAATTTTAGGGTAGAACAGAACACTTATTCCAACTGGATGTTGCTGGGAAAGTAGGAGATGTTGTGCAAACTCTACATCAGGTATGTGGTTATTTGATATCACTGCATACTTCATCACAGCATCTTTTGATTTTTAATGTAGAGTTTTCTTTTTTTGTTCTCAAGATGGAAATCTTGGAGTATCTATTTTTAAAATGTAGAGTTGAAAACATCTTGTTCTGACAGCTGTCGTAAGCAACCTGTATTAGCTTTTAGTATGCAGAGTGGTAGTATACAGACAAAGTAATAACATGCCAGTAGCAATGAACAAACATTAGAATGCTAAAGCCTCTCCTGTTTCTGTTAGCTTCTGAGCTCTGTGGGAGATCTCTGAGCTATTTCACTTAAAGATTGTTGTTTAGCTTTACAGGGCTTCTTGTCTAGATAAGATGGGAGATCAAGCTGCCATGGTAAGTATCTGATTATTTCTACTATCTCTGTTTAATAATGGTATTATGATCACTGTTTAATAATAACTTTAATTCTATTTGAATCATAGACCATATTTACTTTTCTTTCTTTCCACATTAGATAACTGCTATATTGCAATCACGCTTGGCTAGAACTTCATTTGACAAAAACAGGTACTTTTCTAATCACTTTCTACAGAGAAATCATTTTTAGCTTGGTTGATTAGTCTACTGCATTGATACTTAGGTGGTTGTTTAAGGTAGTGTGAGTTCTCTAATTCAGACTGTTATCTTTAAATTCTGAAGCATCTGGAATGGAGAGTAGGAAATTCTATGTTGTGAAGATGAACGTGTTAATTTTTTATGTCTCTAAACTGTTTTGTTTATCTGTGAATTTATTGTAAATTGGGCATCAGCATATGTCAAATAAAACTGTATAGAAAAGTCAACTGGTTTCCTGCAGCAGCATTCCTTTTCAGACTGCCTATTCAAGTAAAGGTCTCAACAAAGAACTTTTTTCCTGTGTGATATATCCTTCCTGAAGTCCCCTTTCTGATGTTCCAAGGCTATAAGCTAACCTAAAACCTTTCTAAAGAATTTAAGGGTGCCTCTACCAAAGTAAGAACTGGAGGTAAACTTACTCCTTTTCTTCACTTGTAGATTTCAAAGCATTTCTGAAACGCTGCATATGGAATGTAAAGCAGAAATGGTGACGCCACTGGTGACTAATCCAGGGCATGTGTGCGTTACTGATGCTAACTTGTACTTCCAGCCTCTTAATGGATATCCTGTAAGTGTCTCATAGATGATCTTGCATACAACATGAGCACGCTGCCCTGCTACTGGACAGATTTAATTTTCTGTACTATTTCTCTTAAATGCACATAGAGCATATCTCCAAGAAGACACTATTTTCAGTTATAATCAGAAGCTCCTTAGTTTTCTTTGATCTGTTCTGCTCTGTTGCATTTAGTGTATCTCTTCTTCTGAGGCTTTATTCTGTGCTGACTTGCTTAAAATTTACCTTCTAATGACAAAGCACAAAATGTCCTTTGTTCATTCTCTATTAATATTTGAAGATCTTTTTTTTGTAACACTTCATTTAAGATAAATTTCCAAATCTTACTCTGTGATGCTGTTCCTACCTAGTGAGAGCTTTATATACATGTAGTTTACTTTGGAAGATGTTAGCTAGGTTTTCTTTTAAACTAGTCGTTTCTTTCTCTAGAGGAAAACTGAGTACCTGTTGCAGATAGATTTCTGCTTTGGAACTTTGTCACAGAAATAGCAGCAATAGTCTTAGGAGGCTACTGACTTAGCTATGGTTCTGTGAAACACCTTCAATATGGACATGGCAGTGGCACAGTTACCGGAAAATTTTTATTCTCAGGCTAATTTTTTTCCCAATTTGCTTGTCAGCATGTGAGTTTGCATCAGCAGCCCTGCTGTTGCTCCATCTGGATATGGCTGGTCCCACATGCTGGTAGAGCAGTGTCTGGCCAGGGATGAAGGACCAAGCCAGACCCATCCTCTAATCCCAATGCTGGGCTGCTAGTATCCTCCACAGGGCTCAGTACCTGAGCCCACCTCTAGTGCTCTCATCTGCTGAGTACCCTGGGGGGAAGAAAGGAATCTGCCTAATCTGAGTGCCCTAAGGACAAGGAAAAGACAAGCAGAAGATTAAGAGAAGGAGTCTGGAGTCCCAGGAACAGAGAAAAGAAAGAAAAAACTCTAACTGCTCTAAAAGAAACATTGACCTAGAGAGGTCATGTCTGTGACAAGAGGAAGGAAAGTCTGAAGCTAGTACAGAAAATGGAAAAAGGAATAAGAGAAGTGTGTTTGACAAAGGAGGAGGAATTTGGGGAACGGATTTTTTAGCAGGGCCTGTTGCAATAGGGCAAGGAGTAATAGTTTTAAACTAGAAGAGACTAGATTCAGACTAGATAGAAAAAAAGTTTTTTACAATGACGATGGTAAGATGCTGGCACGCTTTGCCCAGAGAGTTGATGGATGCCCCATCCCTGGAAACATTAAGATCAGATGTGACTGGGCTCTGAGCAACCTGATCTAGTTAAAGATGTCCCTGATCATTGCAGAGGGGTTGAACTAGATGTTCTTTAAAGGTCTGTTCCGACCCAAACTCTTTTTATGATTCTATGACATGCTAGAAGTATGTCCAGGCAAGGAAAATGTGTGTCACAGTGGAAGATGGCAGTGCCATTTTTTCCAGCCGCCAGGTGGCACCATTGGCACAGTTTGCCCAGCAGCTCGATGGCTTCTTTACTTCTGAAATCGTTTGTTGTGTGCTGCTTCTCTCTTGCATGTGTATTGCAACTGGTGACAGACTCGGTTGATAATACACTGTGGTTTATTTATTCTTAAACTACTTTGCTACTCAGGCAAAAAACAACAGCAAAGACAAACTTCCTCTTTTTAATGTGACTGCTTAGCATCTTTATTCCACTGCTAAAATGACATGAATGGATATTGTTTTCGTGTTGCTAGTATTTATAGTTAGCAAAAACTCCAGATTGTCTGGAGAGGGTAAGGTAGAACATAAACCTGCTGGTATGTCTCCATCTTTTCTTTCCCCTCCCTCATGCCCCACAGAAACCGGTTGTACAAATAACACTGCAAAATGTGCGCCGGATCTATAAAAGAAGACATGGGCTAATGCCACTGGTAAGCTCAAATATTTATTTTATTTTCATGTCTTGCTGTGTATATTGTTTCTTAAAATGACCCGCTGAAACCGTGTACATCGTTAGGTAAAAACCATGCATTTTTAGGAGCTCTGGATTAAGTAGTGAACGGCACTTGATGGTCCCTTCTGGTTCTTAAGTGTTTTATTTCCTTATGTTGTCAAAAAGATGAAAACAGAAAGAGTGAACTCTGACAAGGATGAAAAGTTTTTTTCATAAGCAGTCAGTATAGGGGAATGGGAGAAGGGAGTATCACCAGGGAGCAATTCATTCCATTTATCTCAAACACCTATCTTGGGTTAGAATTAATTTCTTTCTCATAGTGCATTTTCTCTCAGGATTGATTCATGGAGGAAGTTTGGTCACTGCTTCAGATAGAGGCTAATGTGGTGTGATGAGTCCCACTGTACATGACTAAGAGATGATGAGACTGCTCCAGTGGAACTTCAGTTCTATGCTTTCAGTGTTTGCACTGAAATTTTAGTCTTGTAGAAAATGTTTTGTTTTGAAACACAATTAAACCAAATAGACATTTAATTCTTTTGCATCACTCCATTCACTTAGGCAAAAAAAATATATTGCCTATGCTCAATTAATCCAGGCAGAGCCAATCTATGGACAGCTGTAAAGCCATGTGCTCAGTTGGATGTAAACTGAATGCTTTTATGATTAGAAATAGAAAAGTTAAAATATTTCACTTTGTGGGCAAAACTGCTCCCCAGTACAGAGTCTGAAGATTTAGATATTAGTGACTGGAATATTCTGTTAACAAACACGAGTATTACAGCTTGTTAGTAATTGCTCTCATTTATGTTTTTCCCCCTGTTAACTTTTAAGGGCCTTGAAGTATTTTGCACAGAAAACGATCTATGTTCTGACATCTACTTGAAATTCTACAACTATCAAGATCGAGATGAGGTCTATTTCCTTATTGCAACATATATAGGTTTGCAGTATTTATTTATTCATGTCATGTGGAGTACCTTGTGAAGGGAAATTTGTCTGGGTTTTGGTCTGTTGATTTGTGGGAAGACTGAGAAGAATAAAGAGAAGCTGTAAAAAAATTTAATAGAAGTAAACAAAGATCAGAATAAAGGTTGTGAAATTGCATCTATTTGTATGTGTTTGAAAGAGCTGAGTATGAAATCTGATATGGCATTAACTAATTCTTTTAATTTGCAACTTGATATGCACTGTCATTTAACACACACCCACCAAAAAAACCCAAACAAACAAATGAAACAAAAAACCCCTCAAAACACTCTCTTCAAAGTAAGAGATAAATAAGATCCACTCAGCTAAACAGTGTTTTGCTGAAAGAATATACACTGACTTGTGTATGGATCCCCTTGGCACTCAGTTTAGTCCAAGTAAAAATCCTACTGAGAAACTTCCTGCAGTGGGTGGATTTCCAGTGCACACATTTTGAACTTTCCTCAGTCTTAGTGATAGTTGATGAAAAGTACCATCCTGAAATAGTTAAATTCTTATTTCTATTAAGTCTTGTATTCATTAATTCCTGGAGAGTGATGCATGTCTTTTGCAGATGGTGAACAGAAACTTTCTAAAAAACACATGTCCTGGAAAAAAAGGAGAAAAAACCGAATAGTTTTCCTGTAATGCTACTTCAACTGAAACACTGAAACTCATATTTACTGCCAATATTGAAAATGTTTATGTAAATTTTTTACTATTTTGTTTTTGTACCAGAGCTCTAGTTCTGTTTTAATGAATTTGCCTAAATATCAGTTGACATTTTCCCCACTTTAGAAAGCAAAGTGGAAAGGTCACAAAGGAATTACTTTCACTGAGAATTATTTTAGTGTTTTACATTGTTCTTTGGTAAGGAAATAGATTCTGACATTATTTTCTCTGTTATTGAAATAACCGCATGCTGTTCCCCTGCTTCAGACTTTGTTTTCTGGATAACTTTCAAAAATGAAATTTCAAGGTGCAGATGATGATGATGATGATGTTGTTAGAGCTTAGAGATAAAAAAAAAGCCTTTTATCTAAAGGCGTTTGTAGCACCTCAGTATCTTTCTCTGACAGCAGAAGATCCTCTCTTTGAAGGTGCTAACACTTTTTACTTGTAGAATTTAAAGTACTAAAGTGAATGGAGGATTGGAATGTGCCTTTCCAGCCTATGGTGAGCTAAAATAGAGGCCTGATTTGATCTAATCCAAATTTTTTTCTTGCCATCATGCCATGGTTGCAGTCCTTCATTTCAGGCATTTGGCAAGGTACTGTAAACTGAATCAAAGAAAGGAACAATTTAAAAATAAATAAGTAACCCAGTTGTCCATCAGCATACCTTGATATTACAGCTATTAAGCAGAGAGTAATGCAGCTTGAATTTCTTGAGCCCCTGCCTATAATTCAAACAGAAGCTCCGGGTGCATAATTCCTACTTTCTTAAGTAGGGGTCAAGTTTTCTTTTCCCTCTAGTCTCTGTTTCACTGGTTCTGAAATTAGATCTTCTTCACGTACATATGACTTCGTTCCACACATCATTGTTAGTGAGTGTCCTTAGTTGACCAGTAAGAAAATATATTTCATTTTTTTCTTGACTCTAGCAGAACTGCTTCTGGAAATTTGAAATCTTAAAGGTTGCCAGATTGCCAAGAGCCTTGTTCATGGGCTGGAAACATTTTTCTGTTCCTCCATAAATGTTCATCCGTTCTTTTTGTTTTGTTTCAGCACTCCTTCTTTATTTTTTTTCTTGGTTGAATGCACTTTAGGCCCATTTGAAAAGATCTTTAAAAAGCGTGAAGTATGGTAGCTATTGAAACATGAAGTTGCCACTTGATTCTGACTTGTCCTATTAAGCAACTACGCCCTTAATTATTTTATAGTATCTTGCATAATGTTAATCACATTATAATTTGGGGGTGGAACTCCAGACATCACAACTCTTAATGTTTTGTTTTATTTTAGAAAATCATATTGCAGAGCATACAGCTGAAAGTTATATGTTGCAGTGGCAGCGAGGACATATTTCAAATTACCAGTATCTTCTTCATCTCAACAATCTGGCTGATAGAAGCTGCAATGATCTCTCCCAGTATCCTGTATTTCCTTGGATCATAGCAGACTACTCTAGTTCAGTATTAGGTATGTGTATAAAAAAGGCATGTTACTGCATCATATCCAGCCTGAAACGGGGAGGGGGGGGGCTTTTACACTGCATAAAATTCATGTTACATCAAAATGAATCTGGTATTAGTGATCTTGGATGTTTTCTTGTGGACTTAACCTTCCCCTCTGGTTTAGGGGACAAAATACCTCACCTTTTTCTGTTAAGTATTGCACTCCTCACATACAGAGTATGTTCTAAACGTCTCCTTGGTTGCTTTGCAAATCAGCAGTACTGAGCATTCAAAGCCTTTCTGTGATTCTAAAAAATAGAAAAGAACCAGTAAAATTACTCTTTATGGAACAACTTCAATGCACTGAAATGTGTAGAATCCAAGTGTTCTTTTATAATTCTTAACATTGCAAGCTGAATGGAAGAGTCTGACAAGGCTTGTGCCTAAATAGGCTCCTTTATTAAGGATCTTAGAGCAGTTTGTGTGGGAAGCTGGTCCTTTTGAGGATTGTGTCCTTCTACAAGTAGTAGAGTAGGGGTATCTCATGGTGTTCATCAGCACCTGCTCAAACACTTCAGTCTGGTTGTATGGTGGGACTTAACTGCAGCCTGACAGAATAGTTAATGAGTAGGAAGAAGGTGATACCAGCTGGTTTTGTGCCTCAGGTAGCAAGACCTTGCCTAGGTAATATTTACTCCAGTAACTGTCTCATAACATTAACTACTGGTTCTTAAGCAAGAGATTGTCTACCTGGAAGGAAGAAGATGAGTAGCCATTTACAATAAGACTTAATGATTTTGCAGTTAGTAGGGAGAGAGAAAATTACTGAAGGGGTTCTGTGTTGTTTTTTGTTTGTTTTGTTGCTGTTTGGGTAGGTTTTTTCTTTTGTTTTTAAATATTGATTAGAGTACATGAATGTCTAATAGAATACTTAGTCTATAAAATTTTTTTTTTTAGATCTGACAAAGCCTGAAACATTTCGTGACCTTAGTAAACCAGTTGGTGCCCTGAATAAGGAAAGGCTGGATAGGCTATTGGTATGTATATCTTGGCATTTATGTGCTGCACGTTTTTGGCCTTGTACCTATCGGCAATAAAAGAAGCTTTGTCCAGCAAGATTTGGGAAATACATAGATATTAAAGCTAACTATAAACCTATCAGAAGCAAACATACCTATAATGATACTGCATTTATTTTCAGCTTAATTTCATCAGTACTGGTTTTGTCAGTACTAATTTAAAATTATTAGAATCTGTTTCCTCTCTCTATTTCATATGTTATGCTTTTGAATGTTTTCCCTTGCTTTTAAAATAATATCCCCAAGTCCATTTAAGTATGTTTATGGTAAGCATTGAGATGCTATAAGCATACGTGGATATATGAAACTTCAAGACCAATGGATTTAAATGTATAATGTAAAATATATTTGAAAAAAAAAAAAACAAGAAAAAGTGGTAGAAATCTGAAGTATTTCAATTAAGAAAAGTGCTGAATTTGAGGGAGAGTACTTCAAAGGGTGGAAATCTGGATCCATGGAGATCAGAGCACTAACTTGAAAATTCTATATGCAGATAATAGTGCATCAAGTTTTTCCATTTCTCAGAGTAGGTAGGCTTTCTTTTCATAAGCTGTCAAATGCATAGTTACAGACTTAAAAGGTCCTCAGTTTCTTGGGTTTTAATTCTTTGTATAAAATCATTGTCTCCTATGGAAAGTTAATTATGCCAAAATAATTTACAGAACATAACTATATGTAATGTGCTGGAACCTTTATTAGTTCTTAATAAAGCATTAGAAAAAATTATTGACAGAATAACTGCATTATATTGATAAAAAAGATAAGATGTTTCAAAGTCATAGAGCTTCCTAAGGTTGCAGAAGGTAAGAACATGATCAATATTATGCTTTCAGTAATAGTAGATAAGTTTTCTTTCTAAAATCTGACTTTTCTCGAACTGTTATCTGCCTCATACTTACTGCAGTAAAAGTCATTGTGTTTAGGTTATGATAGATTTTAGGATAACACACAGGAGCTTCAGACAAGAAGGAATATTCCAGGTCGAATTGAGTCAGTATGTTCTTCCATACTCTCACTAAACTTGATGTGAAAGACAAAAAAGGAAGTCTGTTTGCACACCTTGGAAATTGAATCATTGCAGTTACATGTGAAAGTGAGAGAGGAAAAAAGCCTGAATATCTGATAGTTCTGGATGATCAGTTTTAACAACTGTTTTGCTGTATCAATTTACTCTGATTAAAGCTGCATAGTTATTAGAACTTAAGAGTTTGTTTCATTGTTAGAAAAATAATTGAGGGCCCTAATCTGTGCCTTTAAAAAAACGTGTATGTGTTTAGTATTGAGGGAAAGCAGGAATGCTGATTTTAAACAGACATTTCTTTCTTCTTATGTTGCAGACACGTTATCAGGAAATGCCAGAGCCTAAGTTCATGTATGGAAGCCATTATTCATCTCCGGGTTACGTTTTGTTTTATCTCGTTAGAGTTGGTAAGACAGCTTTTACATGCTCTCTGAGCAGACAGTTACCTCCAAAGCATACAAAGCTTGGAGCAAGCTGATGATTTTTTTTCTCCTTAGCTCCAGAATACATGCTCTGCCTGCAGAACGGAAAGTTTGATCACGCTGACAGAATGTTCAATAGGTTTGTTTACATTTTGTCTATAACTAGTCTGGTTTTGTTTTCAAATACCCACTAATGGGGACTGCAAAGGCTTAAAAATAATTTTTTATTTTTTGTATTGTCTAGTATTGCAGAAACCTGGAAAAACTGTTTGGATGGTGCGACAGATTTCAAAGAGGTAAATGGCTGGAAAAGTATTCAAGTGTTTCTTGTTATCTCTGCTGTGCTTTCTCATCTCCTGTTGATCTGAGAGTTTTTGGTTGGGGTGTGTTTGGTGGTTTTTTATTTTGTTGTTTGTGGTTTTCAGTTGTGTGGGTTTATTTCCTTTTTTTTGTTGTGGTTTTTTTTTTGTTTTGTTTGGGGTTTTTTTTGTTTTTGGTTTTGGTTTGGGGTTTTTTTGTTGTTGTTGTTTGTTTTTGGTTTTTTGTTGGTTTTTTTTTAAGGCTGATGATTACATTTTATGAATGCTTTATGAATGCTGTTGTAATCCTGTATCAATTCTATAACTCCATGATCGCTTGCCTGTGTCTGCTTTCTGGCTTTTAGTTTAGCAGAAATATCATTGTGAATGTTACTGGAAATAAATGGGAATTACCAGAGTGGATTAAAGCTGCAAAGATGTAATTTTATGTATTGTCTGCTGGAATCTTGTAAAGATTTGGCTGTATTGCAATACTACATCTGGAGAAGTTAAACTCTAGAAGTAGTATCTTAGTTTTTTTTAACCTTAAGAAACTATAACTTGGAGAATATGTTGAGAGTAATGAACTGTCAGATAGTGAGCACTGTTAAACTCCTTTCTCAAAGAAACATTATTTAATACAGTGGTAAAAAAAGTCTATAGTTAATGGTTAGCTATGATGGTATTTAAATAATTGATTTAACCCCTGAAACTTCTGTCATAATTCTAGTTTTATTCTAGATTTTTCCCTTTATTCTTACTTGATGTATTGAAAATATTGAAAATGAGAAGGTAGCTATGCGATAAGAGTTCTAAAGATACTCTTAGAGATTATGGGTTTATATGTCACACATTACGTGTGTGCCACTCTGAATTTAGCAATTTAGTTCAGAGAAGTGCCTTGTAGGTAAAACTTGGAAAATTAGTGCTTAACTTTAGGACATGACATACTTTGAACTTTGGTAACTGTGGCAGTTTGAGCCACTTTCTTTACACTGAATGTATTCTGTTTAAGTGATCAAAACTAAGCTAATCTCAAAACTTGCTTTTTTTTTTTGTTTGTTTAACTTCCAGTTGATTCCAGAATTTTATGAAAACGATCCTAGTTTTCTAGTAAACAGTTTGAAGTTGGACTTGGGAAAAAGACAGGGTGGAAAGATAGTTGAAGATGTAGAGCTTCCACCTTGGGCATCAGGTAATAATAGTCCAACTTCTTGTATTATATACATTAATTCAAGATTATCTGGATTCCTGGAATGGTGGTTCTCCCTCAAAATGTGGTTTCTTCTAAAGGAATTCTTTCTTTAAAACATTGACATAATTAATAGTTGCTTTTAATTTTTATAAGAAGTTTGAGGTTTTGTGGGGGGTGTTTGGTTGGCTTTTCAAGAAGGAGGAGGGACAGAGACGGATACCAATACTGAGTGGGTTATCTTCTTCTTTAATTAACCCTTCTTTTGTCAGGTCCTGATGACTTTCTTCAGAAGAGCCAAGAGGCTTTAGAAAGTCAGTATGTATCAGAACATCTTCATGAATGGATTGACATAATATTTGGCTACAAGCAAAAAGGAAGTGAAGCAGTTGCAGCTCACAACGGTAAATACACACTTTATGGAAACAGCAAAAAAAGGGATGCTTCAATTAGGCAGGAATGGTAAATAACAAGATATCTAATGCTTGTTTTGTTTTGAGCTTTCATAACTATGCTTTGAATGCTTGATCCCTAAAGGAAATGCAGTTGTTCAGTACTGGAAATAATGACCTATCTGATAACATTGCCTTCGTGGCGATTTGCATCTTTGAGGGTGTACTTAAGGTGGTAGGCAAGAAAATTCTATAGCATTGCTGTAAATTGCTCACACAGCATGGTGTGGCAATATAGTATGGAATTAGTATTTCCCTATTTAAAATGGGAGTCTGCAGGGTCTCCACGTAAACTTGTATTTAACTTTCCCCCATTTAAATTGCAGTATAAGAATTTCAATGCAATATTCCCCCTCCTCCTGAGAGAACTAGCAAGGAAAAGAATGGGCTAATGGGCTAAAGCTCTTTAGGAGGAAGAAAGGATTTGTGGGTTTGTCCTTGTCTATCTATATACTACTGTATGTGGGAAGTTTCCCTGTTTGCAATCTTATTCTGAACATGTGTTTAGGCACTGTGGGTGCTTACAAAGGGGAATGGGGTTATGTAATTGCTGTGTTGATGTATTTTTCTAAACCTAATAGTAATACCAATTATTAACTTATTCAGCAGTCTGATATTTAGCTGTGTATGTTACTAAACAATAAGGAAATGTCCTCATAGTAAGGGAAGATTAGCAGATCATATTTTTATGGTGTTTACTCCAGAAGCAGTGATCCTTTTGAAGGATTGTAAGTAACAGACAATGTTGAGATAATTTGCACTTAGCAAGACAGAAAAAGTTTAGGAAGAAAACCTTACTACAGTGGTGGAGACAGAAGGAATAAGCAACTCCTCATTTGGTAGTCAGTATTTGCTTCCAGGGTAAGATAGTGTAGCTTGTTTTGTGATGGGGTGTTTTTCAGGTTTGTTTTAGTTTTGGCTGTGTGGTTTGTTGTTGTTGTTGGGTTTTTTTGTGGTGGTTTTTTGTTGTTGTTGTTGTTGTTCATTTCTTTTTAGTGTACTTTCCCACATGTCCTTAAAGCATGATTTGGCTATATTTTAGAATTTCAGGGTTTGGCAGCCAGTCATGCTGTGAATGTAAACGTCAATTACAATGTATCAGAGACTTTAAATACAGTAAATCAGCATATAAGTTATGGCACCTCTATTTTTACCTCTCAAATGAGAGCATTTTATGCATAATATGCTTCTTCTGCTGCAGTGTGGATTTTATTAGCATAATGAATTGCAGACACTTGAGTAGATAAGAGACAGAAGGGATCTGTGTGTAAATGAACTTATGTCAAAGTAAATGTTCTTATGCAGAGGCCCCAAAGTAATTCACATAATGGCAAATGAAAAGGTGAATACAAAGACCTTTCTGATCATTCTTTATTACTTTTTGTTACTTGTCTAAAAACTAACCAGAGATCCAGTTATGCAACTGTTATTTATCTATTTCTGCATTAACTGGGGGAAAGTATTTAATGAAGCTTAAATGAGTCATCCTTCCTTTATGAAAGGACTGATTTCTTTTGAAACTTTCCAAGAGTCTCCTAAAAATCCTAAACTTCTTTCAGGTTGAAAAAACAGGATTAAAATGTAAGACCTCAAACCTTATAGCCTGCTGAAACAGCTTAGTTGCTTAAATATAGCCAGGATGAGTAAAAAAGAAAGCTTTGTTTTATAGCAAGACAAACACAATGAGCCTTGTATACCTACATTGTACAAATAAACTTTTTTTTCCAGTGTTTCACCCATTAACTTATGAAGGAGGAGTGGATTTAAACAGGTAATTATCAAGAATCTGAATGTTTTTGTTAAAGCAGTTAGTTGAGTTTTTCAGTATCTCTGCAAGTTCTCTGCCAGCTGTAAAAGGGCTCTGTACATGAATGGTGTAGTTATTCTCTCATGCTCCCAAATATGCAGAGAACCAGCATCATGTTCTCAGTTTTAGCATGTCTTGGAAGATTGTTACTTGAACATTTCTTCAGTCTAGCTTTTTGAAATTGCTTAACTTTTTCAATTGATGAGCATATTGCCATTGTACATAAACAAAATGATGCAGCTATCATATGACTGTCTGTCAAATCTATAGTAAATCAGTTCTGTAAGAATTTGTGATGGCCTATAGGGCTATAGTAACTGCACATGCAGGCCCTTGCTTTTGGGGAATGGGAAGGGAAAAAAAGTACTTGCCTCCTTGGCTTAATTATATATCTTGTTTTATAAAGTATTATGGACCCCAATGAAAAAGTAGCTCTGCTGACACAAATTTTGGAGTTTGGACAGACGCCAAAGCAGTTGTTTACAACCCCTCATCCTCAAAGGATAGTACCGAGGTTGAAAAGCTTGTCTCGAACATCGAGTCACAGCGTTTCCATAACTGAGTCTCCAGGTAAATGTTTAACAGATAAACTGATGATGTAAAGGATTTGTAACTTTGAGTGGTTCTGTATCTTTCTCCCCCAGGATCTCATTATTCAACTCTCTTGGTTCCATTCTCTGTAAGCCAACTCAAAATAAATCCATGAACTAAAAGTTAAAGAAAAATGGACAACAACAGTTTCAAATTTGAAAAGATGTCAGCCTGCTTTGTCCTGCATTTTGCCTTCTGTTCCAGTGATCTCTAGGACTGTTCAGCCTCTGCTTCTGAAGCTGTGGGAGGGCTGTCATCCCTGGCCTTTCACAACACTTCAAATTCAAGCTGATATGACAACAGTTTCAGTGGCTGTATCTGCATTGTAGATGGTGTAAAGATTTGTTCAGGTTTTTAACAGGGATGTTCTTTGGGATGATCATTTGGCTTGATCAAAGTAACCCCTAATAGCTAAATTAAGCGTCTGAATTTTTTCCCTTTTCCATGACCTGAATGAAAATATGTAAGGAAAGTACTCTTTGTTTCCCCCCTAAATACAAAGGGACAAAGTTGATTAAATAACTTCAAAAAAGGATATATAATGCCTTCACAGACTTCTGTTCAAGGCAGAATTTACACCACTTCTCTGAAACTAAGATGCTATTGTCCTCATCATATGTACAGTGATCTAACTATAAATTGGACTGAACCTTCAGCCCAGGTATCACTTGGAAAGGTTTTTCTCATTTAGTTGTCTTCAATTCACCTACCATTTGATGGTCTTCATTTTTAAGCAGAGGACTGAAGACGAGTGCTACTTAGTGTGGCAACCTGTAGCATCCAGATGGCAAGAGTGGCTTTGAAAGTTGTACGTGATGATAATGGTCATATGTGTTAAACAGATGTGGTGGTATGCTGCCTAAGTCATTAATTCACAGGTGAACAGTTCCTCTTGGGTTTGACCTTTTTATAGTAATTGACATCTAATTATCTCAATTTTGTTGCATTTTTCACTCCTTTTGTAACAGTGCAGTGAAATGAAATTGTGACATTCAAAACAGAGTGCAATAGAATAACAAAAGCACATGCTTTATTGTAGCAATAAACTGCTTTTCTAGTATTTTTACATTTGGAAAGCTCTTGGCATTCCAAAGGCTCCAAAACATCTTTGCCGAGAAGTTTTTGGTTTTTCTGTTTTGTTTGTTTTCCATTTTGGAATTATGTTCTGTAAAGTCTGCAGTTTAAAAGCCCTGGTTTGGGGAGAAAAATCCTGTTTTTGACTGTGTAAGCCTATGGAAATTAAGGAAGAGATTTGGAAATAAGCTATTGATCTTGTCACTCTCCACATTAGCCTAAAGGTCTTATTCCTGGAGCTCTGCATTATTTCTGTACTTTCATATTTATGTCTGCAACTTCAGCTACCTAGGTATTTGAAATCTGTCTTTATTTTCTATTTGTGATGAAACTTTGTTGTGGCATTTTATTGCAGTTTCTCCAAATGAAGAATCATTTGAAGATTTGACAGAAGAAAGTATAACACTTGCCTGGAACAATATTGCCAAATTAAAATTAGATGAGCAATATAAAATTCACAAAGAGTAGGTACTATTCTTTTCAGTCAAAATTCTTCCATTTAATTGGGGTGGGGGTCTGTGTGTCAATTTGAATGATGGGTTAGGGTTTCAGGTAAATACTTTTCTTTGTGAGATGGCTTATTGATTTGATTATGCAAGATGAGTCTGAGTATATGGTGGGTTATCAGTCTAGAAAAGGTATTTGTCAGGTTGATTTTGTTGTTGTTGCTCTTTATGCAGAGCTAGAGCTAAGTTCATTACTCTTTCAGTACCTGAAGCAGCAGCCAGATAAAGACTTCCATTTATTTTTTTTATAACCCCAGAAGGACCTAACTTCTTCATCCTATCTGATTTGAAAGGTTAAACACTTAACTTCAGCTACTGTACACCTCAAGCTGCTGCTGTGTGAGCAGTTTGCCAAGTCTCCAGCTATAGGTTTTCAGTTAATCCAGGTACCAAACTACTGTTCTGATGGATTCTTAGGGAGTCAAGAGTCAGCAGGGCCGCTTCAGGTGAACTTTGAAAATACCGAATAATGAACAATGTCAGCTATATTTCAAAGAACAGATTTTTCTTTGGCCCCATCCCTTGTCCTAGTGGCCAGACTACTAGGAGGATTTCTTTCTACCTTGATTCCAGCTACTTTTTTGGTGATTGCAACCCAATCTAGGAAAATATTATTATGTCCATAAAACAAGGTAATATTTGTAGTTGAGAAAGGGCTTCTGTTACCAAATTGTTAGCATCCTTTCTGATGAGGATGAAGTTCTTGCAGAACACTATGGGGGTCCTGTACTAGTGTTTCACATATTGTATCAAGATATATTTTTGTCTCTAGGACAGATAACACACCACTGCAGTGCCTTTAATCTCCTTGAATGTCTTAGTTCTTACAGAGATCAAATAACAGATTTCAACTGTAGTCTATTTATAGTATGGTAGTTAAGTTTTAAAACCTATGAAGTCACCTACAAGCTTATTTGCATTAAACAGGGCAATTACTGGAATAGCAGTCCCTTGCAGTGGGTCTTCTGTTTTCACTACATCCCAAGGTAAGTATTATTGCACAGGTATTTACCAAATGCAGGTTTGTTTTTGAACAAAATGGCATGAAATTTAAATATATATTTCCTGCAATTAAATAGTTCAAGTAAATGAATCTGTTCACCTTCAGATGACTTTGACTCAAGGATTTCAATATTATCTAGGCTTGGGAAGATAATGTTGGTAATAATAGATAATAATAGAAATTTCTCCATTTAGATACCAGAGTTCTCCTAGAGTTGAATGGGCAGGTAACTAGTTCAAAACAGGGTAGTCCCAGGCTCAAGTCACAAAGTTTCTCAGATTATTAGAAACCTATATTTGCTTTTCACAGTAAGGTATTTGAATATTCAGCCAAGAGCAAAATTATTATCCTCTCTTATATAAAATAGTCCTTTTATCTTCTATTTTGTCCATCTTCCCCAGATTCAACTTTGAAGATGTTTTCCAAAGAGTCAAAAACTATCCAGAGAAGTGTGTCTTTTTCTAACATGGTAAGTTGCTGTCAAAATAAAACCAAGATCATCGGGAATCTTCTGAAAGCTGCTCAGAGAGATGGCTCTTAGCATACATCAATGCTTCTTTTCTTTCCCCTGCCTACTCAATTGTGCTGTGTGTGAATAATTTAGCAGAGTGAATCGAAACTCTGTCAGGCCACCAGAGAGACAGAGCACATTCTGCAAACATGGGGAAGGAGCATTTAATGGTTTCACTTTACTTCTGCACTAGCTCTGTTCTGAGTTGGCTTGCTATCCAGGGGAAGGGCTTGTGGTAGACAAAGCTGGTCTGGCGTGAGCAGAGACTAGTCTTCCTGAGCAACCTTGAGCTGCCACTGGGACCAGAATTACAAAGCTTAGATTTCTCCCATGTGCTCACATTGCCTTACTGCACTCAAGTGTTTGAAGGCTGTCAGTCAGCTGGGAGAGGAAAACCAAGCACAGGGAGTGGAATCTATGCTGGGTGAATTTGAGCCATGCTTCTTCAATGAGCAGCGATCTCAGCAACCTCTGAACAACCCTCTGCTCCTAAAACAGAGCTTGGAAAGACATTTTGAATTTGATTTTTTTTTTTCCTGTGCTTGAGCACTGTGGCCAGACCTGGGTCATAAAGATACACTCCCAGTTGTCGTGTTCAGTCTTTGATTGCAGCAAGACATTTTAATGGATAGCTTTCTCTGTACCATCATCTCCAGGGTAAACAAGAATGGCAAATAGGTTGCCCAAACAGAAGCCATAGCATGCGCTAACTGGTCACCAAGTAAGTTGCAGGATCAAGACCCTATGGTCTGCCATGGGAAATGGTTTGAGATCCCCAAAATCTAATTCCCTAGTCCTAGCCCCCTGTCACGTCTCAATTCAATGTGAGATGGGTTTTTTCCAGACAAAACACCAGACTCAGAATGGGGGGAAGGGAATATATTACAATGACTGTACTCTTCCGTTTGCTTGTGATATGTTTACATTTCGCAGGAGCACAGATTGGACAAAACTTCAAAACTTCCAGGGGTCACCACCCCCTGGGCTTTTACCATTTTCTTAGCTTCAGGGGGAAAACCTGGTTCAAACCACTACACCATGGGACATGGTAGCAGGTGAATCTCGGTACAGCACTTCCTAATGTTTAGCAAAGGGACAAAAACAACTTAGGAACATTGTTTCTTGGCACTGTAAGAAGGGAGCTCTGATTCCTAAGCCAAAAGTCTGTTTTTCATGAGGAGGCCTTGTACACTCTTTTATTCTTCTCCTCTCTGTAGTTTTAGTGCTGATCTGTTGCAGCAATGCTAGAAGAAACAGTCTTTACAGTCCAGCAGCTTGCTGTTTTTCAAACAGATCTAAAATATGACCAGTAATGATATTAGTAGAAGCACTGATCTGATTGGTGGGTTTGTTTTTCTTTTTGCCTTGTTGTTTCCAGTGATGGTAATATAACTGAGCAGGTGTCTGTAAATAATGTTTCTTTTTGAGAGTATTAGGAATTAGGTAGTTACGTTTGTTCGTTGAAAGAGCTGGGCTGATAAGTAGCTGTGAAGGACAGCAAACATCAAAAGAAACCTTCATTTTTGGTTTCTGTCAGTTGTTTGCATCTAGAATTGACAGCAGCTTACAAGATGAAGAGCTGACCCAATTTCTCCTGAATGAGGAATTACATACCATGTCCTCGAAACACCAGCATTTGAAAAGAAGATCCATCAGTTCTGCATGTATTTCTGAACTTCAGTGCTACATTTATTTAGCAGAAATTAAATATTCTTGCTGTTCAGTGTCCAAAGTCCAGGGTTTTTTCTTGATTAGTGTTCATATAACACTTGCATGTTATGTTTATAGAAGATTAAAATACTTATTCTCCAAAATCATGTTCGTGAACACTACTTCTTTCTTTTTCTTACAGGCTTTGTCATCTTGTCTAATCTTACCAGGAGATACTACTGTCATAAGTTCTTCATGGGACAATCATATGTGTGTATTTACTTCCTATTGACTTTATTGAATTGCATGGAGTGTCTTGGTTGTTATGTTTGTGGGTTTAGATATTGTTAAAACACAGTGTCTGTTTTTCTATTTTTTTCCACTAGCTTTCTGTTAGAAACTACAGAAGCAAAGTTACTTTACTTAGGGGAAAAAAAAAAGTTTTATGAAGATGGGAATGATTTTATAACCTTTTCCTGTTAGATATTTTTATTCAGTTGCCTTTGGAAGACAGCAAGACATCCTAATGGGACATGATGATGCAGTCAGTAAGATCCGTTGGTGTGATGGGCGTTTATATTCTGCATCTTGGGATTCCACTGTGAAGGTTTGTAGATGGGTTTGTTACACTTCCATAACTATTTATAGCTAGCACTTTATAAAATGCAGCCATCCAAATGCTTTGGGGTGGATATACCTGCTGTACTAGAATAATAACTTATTCTAGAAATAAACTTACTGTGATACTAGCTATCTTCTTCATTTAGTTTTATCTCAACTGTTTCAAAGCTAAGTGCTACTTTTCAAGAAAATCTGTTCATTCTAACTTACTGTAGACAGGGGGATTTTGAAGGCAAACTGTATTTGTTGGAGGAACTGGAATGTTTTCTGGCTTTGACTGGTGATTCTTTCTCCTGAGTGGAATAGGCTTCCAAAATTTTTAATAGTTTTGTAGTTTATGTTCTTCAGCTAAGGGGACCAGAAACTTGATAATCTAAAGAGCATGCCTACAATTAGGTGGAAAGATAATTTGGAATTAGAGACAGAAAAGAATTTTCCAAAGCCTTGTGTGTGGCTTTTTGATAAGTACACATTCAGTGCAGTGATATACCCGTGCACAGGAGGGCTCCTGTAGGCTATCCGGAATCAGCATACTCATGTTTAGTATGTGGCTCTGCTTAGGGTAAATGAGTTCAGGTGTCATTTGTTGTTGTGTTCTGCCACGTAGGCAAGGCCCACAGTGAGCACAAGTCCTCCTTGTATCCTGAGAATTCAGAGGAAACTCATCAGGGATTATACTAATGCTTCCTTGAGCAAACCTAACTATCTGTGTTGTAGGTGTGGCATTGTGTTCCTGGAGTGACCTTGAGCAATAAAAAACACCACTTTGAACTGCTTGCAGAGTTAGAGCATGATGTTAGTGTAAGTATGTTGATATTCTAACTTGGAATAAGAAAATTAATTGCTCATTTAAAATAAAAATCATGATCTAGTGGGAAAGCACAAGGATTGGGTTAGGGGGCTAAGAAGGCATGTTTTGGAAAATAGGTATAGGGGCTTTTTGTTTCATTTTGGAGTTTTCTTTGTCTGATGTGTCCTGTACCAGTGTCCCCTGCTTCCTGAGTGGAAAGGTCCTCTTCGGGGGATTGAAGCAACAGAGGTTTAAATTCCTTTGTATAAACAGAGATTTCTTAATTTGCCTTGCTCAGCTTGTATGTCCTTATGGGGGCAGGGAGGTTTGGGTTTGGTTTTTTTTTTTGTTTGTTTGCTTCTTTGGTTTTGGAAGCAGACTGATCTTTTTCAGATATTTTGATTGCCCCTTAATGTAAGGCAAGCAAACGAAAAAATCCCTCTGAGTTGTTTACCATACTATAAAATATCTTAGTGAATTTCACTATAAATACATATTGTGTGCAGTGAATCATAAATGTGTTACTGCACACTTTGTTTATAGCCTCTAACATCAGTCTAGTATGATATTTAGAATTACTGTGTTCTAAACCTTCTTAATAGTTTTTTTAACAGGTCACAACGTAGGCAAATACTGAAACAGTTCTGGTAACATTTAAGAACTGTACTGAAGAGAATTGGAAACAACTGATGGGTAGGAAGTTTTTTAAAAGTAAAGAATTTTACCCTTAAGGGTAAAGTCTTACATTTAAATGGACAATATGGGAACTAAAAGTAATCTGAAATGTCACCTAGCATTTCTGATTCTGCAAACCACAAGCATTTTAAGATATCATCAAAACAACCTATTTTTTACTTTTTATGATCTGGATTTTTCATAGTTGTACCTAATTTAGAATGTTGCAGAATTAAATTAAAAGCTTTTTGTAAATAAAATATCATCTTACAGACGATGGGCTTGGTTCTGTGTATGTTTAAAACCTGTCTCAAGATGGCTGACATGAAAGAGTAGGAAAATCATGGAATGTTTAACTTTCTAGGTAAATACAATCGACCTTAATGCTGCAAATACTATACTGGCATCTGGAACCAAAGACGGTACCATTAGTGTTTGGGATGTTACTACAGCAACAGTGTTACACCAGTTGCCATGTCATTCTGGGACTGTATTTGATGCTGCTTTCAGTCCTGGTACGTTGGATTTCAGATTTTAATACGCACCTCTGGCAATTTCTAAGGGAATCTTATTCCAGATACCATGCAACATACCCATGTTACTGGAATCACTACTTTAAGCGGGATGGTGAGATGTTTTGGATTGCCACACATCTCCATTATAAACAATATAATCGTACAGAAGGCTGTGCTAGGCTCTAGACCAGTGGTCTAGACTCTAAACCAATCTTGTTTATCATTGCTTGCTTGGAGACTTAATTTGCAGTAAATTATTTAGAGACAAGTAGGTCAGGCAATGTCACATCCAACACGCTGAATCACAGACTGCTTTAGTAACAAGCAGTTATCTAAACATGCTTTTTTTTGGTTTGTTTGCTTTCTTTTGTACAGACAGCAGACATCTACTCAGCACAGGAGAAGACTCTTGTTTTAAAGTAATAGATGTACAAACTGGAATGCTTATATCTTCTGTAACTACTGATGAGCCACAGAGGTAATGCTGAAAACGTGCATGTGACAAAGCTGCAAAGCCAACTTTGCTAACTGTGGAGATGGTGATAGCAGAGTGAAAAGAGCACTAATGCCAGCAACTATGTTTTAGTGGATTACTTTTTAGAGTACAAAGTCTGACATTCTAGCATGTTGTGTGCATTAGGATGAAGCTTTTCAAACTGGGGAAAAAAAACAAACAAATATCTAAGTAAATAACTATTTTGGGGTTTTTTTCAACAATAACATTAAGGTCCTTATAAAATGATGACAGCTATAGCTAACCAGCTCTTTTAGCAGCTGAGCTATGGACATGTCTAGCAAGGAGACAGTTCTCTTATTTAAATCATATCTGTCACTAATACTGATTTATTTTTTTAATTTTTCCTTTTTATTTCAACAATCTTAAGGAAGTTTGGCTGTTACATTTAAAGACTGATCATTTTTTTCCACAAACTGAAAAGCATACAGTTATTTATGGGCTATTAGGTAAACATATGGAATCCTTCCTCAGTTACTGGAGTAAAAATATAGCAGCCATACATGGAATACACTTGTTCACTTTTTTTTGTGGGTATACATAAATATATATGCATATGCACATATATATTTTCATTAGTTATTTACTGGAAAATCATCTTTGCAGTTCAAGTGAGTGTTTCAGGAATATGAAGTGGCAGAAGTGAAAGTGGTGGCTCATGAGAGTACTGGGATATCATACATATATGTAGCTGACTGGGTCTTCTGTTATGGAAATATGTTTCATCCTTCGGTGGGGAGAAGGTCTGGCTGGATCTAGGGCAGTCAGAGAAGCAAGTTCGGGTCATGACACTTTAAAATAATTTGGGAATAATGTTTCCAGAAAGACTGTGTTAAAGGGTAGAGTATCCTTTGATTTTGTACCTCTATTTTCAATTCTTTTTTGACTTAGTTTGGAAATGTTTGGCTCTCATTATACAAAAGCTTGACAATGAACTGATTTCAGAATTACTTGCAGATGCTTCAAATGGGATGGAAACACCATCTTATCGGGAGCTCAGTCTGGTGAATTACTGATTTGGGACCTTCTTGGAGGAAAAGTTACTGAAAGAATCAAAGGACATACAGGTATGCCTGAACTATTCTTATTCTCAAAATTAATGGAAGATTCCTGTTTTTCAGCTCTGTTAATCGAATATTAACTGAATAATAATTGAAAGATTTTGAGAGCCATCTGCTCAGCCAGCGGGCTGTTCCTGATGTTAGGGTTACCTGGAACACCAGAACTAAAATAGGTCCATATGAGCCTCCTAGAAAATCTAATAACAGTGGAGGAATATTGCTGTTTACAATACTGGCAAGAGGGAAATTACTTTCAGTTTTTCTAATTCACACATCTTAAATTCAACATTTTTCTACCTCATAGCCGTCAAAGCATAGTATAGACTGTACTGTATCTTTTGTCACAGTCTATCCAGACTGAGTCTAACAACAAATTAAGTAAAGTTCACTAGAAAAATAGTTTTAGATGGGGATTTCTAGGCTGATTAAATGTATCTGTATAGTTTTACTTCATTAGCAACCATTAGCTGTTTGAAGGACAAAAACTTCTCACTTTTATTTTGTTTGGTTTTTAAGGCTATTTGACTAAGAACAGTTGTTTCAAACTTCCCCACTGTAAGCTTGTACTCTGGAACTTGACCTGTGTAGAGATCATTCTGTAGCTGGGGAATCTTTGAAAGTGGGCTTCTAGGCATATGGTACAAGATGTGAATACACTTCTAACATGACAAGTCCTAATGGCAGACCGAAAAAGCTCACTTTCACCAGGAATTCTTTTCCTAGTGTGCCCCCTGCATTCCTCACTGCAGCTGATGTTGTCTCTCTAGTACACAAAGTCAGCTGAGGCAATGGAGTGTGAGATCATTACTGTGAATAGGAGCAGCCACCTAGATGCCTACTAAAATTCTTCTTAGCATATTTGGTGTTAGTGTAATCCAGGCTAATGACCAGACAAAGATCAACTCTCTTAAGAAGATCTATTCTGTCTTCTTGAGTATCACACCTATTTGCATTTGGATTTACTTGTTTGTTGTTTGGGTTTTTTTCCCAGGTGCTGTAACATCCATGTGGATGAATGAACAGTGCAACAGTGTTATTACAGGAGGGGAAGACAAACAAATCATGTTCTGGAAACTGCAATACTAAGTGCCTTTCCCTCCAGCTGTTTAAAGGAACTCTAATTTTAAACGAAACCTTTTAAAGGAACTTAACTGTGTGCAATGATGGTTGCTGAAGTTCAACCAGATAGGAAGCTTTGTTCAACTACAACTTTCTATGTTATGGTGACTTCACTGAGAGCTCTTAACTTCCATAGCATATGCATTTGTTTTTCATGGACTATCATATTGAAATTGCTTGTCTAAAACGATAACTGATATGAAATTAAAGACCTATTTTTCTGTAATTAAAGAGCTCTTAACTTGCAGTCATTGTTTGCTTTACATGGAATGCATCATGGCTTGCTGTTTGAACTGGTTTGAAAGAAGAAGCATTTGATTCTTAATTTAAGCCTTTTAGGACGTCTGCAGCTTCATGTCATGTCTCATGACATAATGCGTGTACCTCCAGTGTTATAGTCAACCTTCCTTCTTAGTGAACGTGCATGTGATTGCCAATACTGCTTGGAACACCAGGGCAGCTGCTGTTCTGAGCAGTGGTCAGTCTGGTCTGCTAGATAGCCTTCAGCTGTGGTTATTTGCAAAGGCATAGAGCAGCATAAGAACATATTCTATGTTGCTTTTTCCTACTGAAAAATAGCACTAATGTATTGGCCTGAAAGAAAGACAAACATAAAACTGATTGCCTAACAGAGAACAGTTACAGATAACGTGTTGATATAAGTACTCCCCTAATCCTGTGCCTTAAATTAGTCTTTTATGCTCTGTTACTATTGCCTTTCATCACTTGTATTACTATCCTTCTCTTAGTAATCCAGCATTTTCATGTTTTGTTTAGTGTTCTCAACCACTTTCAACTCAAATCACCTTTGAGACAGAATTTAAATACAGCATTTAAAAGAGCTACAGCTCCTGGGCTTATCCTGATTTATTCTGGGTTACTCTCTTAACCCAGGGACAAAGCAGTGTTGCACAAGGATTATTTTCCAGTGTATCATTTCCTGTCAGGAGCTTTTCTGAAGTGAGAGACTTGAAATAGTATTTAAATGGTTTATTACAGCAATAAGCATTTGCAGTGGTGATGTTGCCTGAGTATGACCCAAGATCAATATTTATTTCTCTGCTGGTATTCTCCACTGTCGGTGTTGTCCATGTGTCCAGGACAAGCATTCTTCTGAATTATGTTCACTCAGTCCTCTGCCTGTAGATATCCTGCCTTGGGTTTGACACCCAGTGCCTATTCCAGAGCACAGCTGTATTGTAAAACAAATGGCCTATGGTTAAGGGCTGTTCTCTCACTCCCTTGATCTTTTATTATGCTGGAGTGTGAACTTACTTTTCAGTAAGGGAGTGGTATTAAACCAAACTGGTATTTATTTCAGCTGCACTACTCACTTGGCTTAGCAAATAACTGAATGTTTATGTAATCAAGGAGTGTGGGGGGGGAAGGCACATGGGGCAGAAGAATAAGCCAAATCACACATTCCTGCTGGTACCAGTGTTAATCTTGCAGGAGAATGTTTGGTGTCTGCACAATTTCTTCACCTTTCAATTTATTTACTTCCCAAAAATATCTGTGTGTAGGCAAAGATAGAGTGTGATTTTTCTACACTTGCCTGAAAACGTCTTGGGGGATTGTCCTTTCTCACTAGGGGTCCTCCTGCTGAGCTAAACCAGAGGAAAATGACCCTGAAGATGTGACCCCTCAATTTCAACTTAAACTACCTCAGAGAGAATATACTCTTAGCTTTCTTTTGATTAAATATGGATGCATGCTGTGCATAGCTCTTGAGTGCATCTGAGGTTTACTTTCTGCTGGAAAGCATGCTCACAAAACAGCTATCAGCCAGCTTCTTCATTGCCTAAAGCAGCCATAGCTTTTAAAGGGGGGGGAAATCAAACCCATTACTATGTTAGTATGTTGTGTTGGGGATTTTTTTTTTTTTTACAAATCATATGTGTGCAAGGAACTACATATAGATCACGATTTTCTTGGAGCTTAGCTCAAGTTAATCTATGTATATACATTTAACCCTAAGTTACTCTCCAATGCTAGGTAATTTCTGCCTTAAAACAGGAGCTTTTTGATTATTCTTCACTTGTGGTTGCTACATGCTATAGCTGGAAGGAAAGCACTAAGTACTTGTACTGAAGTTCTACCTGTTTGTTATTTCCAGTAGATCTCCCCCTTAGTAGCTATCTGTTTGATAACAAAAAGATGAGTATTGTTTTCTTATGTTCCCCCAAGGTGTTTTTGTCTCTGTTTACTTTTTTTACTTTTAGTTTTAGACAGATTTGTTTTTAGTAAGGAGTTTAGGTGGCCAAACCCCACTGATCAACCTGCTTTAGGTATAGAACTGGTCTCTGCTGCCTCATCTGATCCTAAGTAAAAACTGATCAGCATTTCAGTATGTTGGTTTGGGATTTCTCCAAGGATTTCATAGCTAGGCCCTTAGAGCTGACTGCTGCAGGCCACAAGTCCTGTGCCCATGAGCCTGAATTATACCTATGTTAGATGAAGTCAGCAATTACTGCCAGTGCATACTTGCCAAAGTGGTTCCAGAGACACATAATTTAGTAACCAAACAGTCCAATTAAAAGGATGAATTTGATCACCACTAAAGCCTGAAGTGGTGTGATGGTTTTCTCTTGGTTACCATAACTGAGAAATTAATTTGAGAAACAGGAATCTACACAATAAGGCTTTTCGTGACAGGCAGAGTTGAGCTTCCACTGCTAAACTTCAGTCATCCCAGAAAGAGCAGGTCTGTGGCTCAGATCCACAACCCTAAGCCTTCCCCCATCACTGCTTTTCCTACAAACTGGAAAAGCTGCAATTAGCTACACATGCTAATAAGGGACTGGCAGATGAGACTCCTTTTATTGCAAGCTGCCAATCTCTGAACTGTTTCCCTTCTTCTTGATGTGATCTCTTATAAACATCCTTTGAAGTATTATCTCCCTTAAATGGACAAGCAAGTAAATAATTAAGATCCCACCCTTCCCAGACCAAATCTGGATCCAGATCAGTTCTGAATGAACAGTTGAAGTGATTCCCCAAATCCATCTTAGAACAAATAATACCTATACTAAACTGAAGTTCGATGCTTTGGGCTACTGCCCACTATGAGGAAGACCAAAGTTCAGTAATCCTAAATTTCATAGCTGAAACCTGGAACATAACAGGGGAGAAAAAAAAAAAGAAAAAAGAAAAATCACTAAAACTGGTATTTAACTTCAGATCACTGACCTTTAAAGTTTCAGCTGAATATGCCTATGACCTGTTGTGGTGGCTTGACCCCAACCAGCAGCTGAGCCACTACAGAGTTTTCCCCTCTCACCCTGCCCACAGCAGGATGGGCAAGAGAATCAGAAGGGCAAAAGCTAGGAAAACTTGTGGATCGCAAAAGATGGTTTACTAAGTGAAGAGAAAAAAAAAAAATTGATGCAAAGGTAATCACTCCCCAGATTCCACCAGCAGACTCATGCCCAGTCTCCAAGCAACAACTGCTTTGGAAAGATTCTCCCCAAAATTATTGCTGAGCATAATGTCAAAGGGTGTAGGATTTTCCCTTGCTCAGTTTGGGCCAGCTGTGCTCCCTCTCAGCCTCCTGACTCCCTAAGCCTGCTTACTGGGGGCAGGGGACAGAGTGAGAAGCAGGAAAGGCCTTGACACAGTTCAAGTACAGCTCAGCAACAGCAAACACACTGGTGTGTTATCATCCCTGCCCTGGTCACAAGCCTCAAACACAGCAGCACACCAGCTGCTACAACAACAGTTAACTCCCTCACAGCCAGACCCAGCAAGCTGCAAACAGTTTTCAAATTAAATTCTAACTCTACAATTAGCATGTCTTGTAGCTGGCTTGTGTTGTAAGGGGCCTTAAAGATCATCTCATTCCAGCCCCTCTGCCAGGGGCAGGGACACCTTTCACTAGATCAGGTTGTTCAGAGCCCCATCCAGCCTGGCCTTGAACACTTTCAGGATGGGGCATCCACAACTTCCCTGGGCAGCCTGTTCCAGTGCCTCACCACCCTCACAGTGAAGAATGTCTTCCATTAAGCACATCTTGTTTAAAGTATCCCAGAGCTATCCTTCTAAAACATTTCAATGTCACAGGCAGTGAGCTTATTTAGATATTTTACACTGTATTTCCTGTCTTCATTGTTGCCTGCAACTGACCTCAATAAAACAAGCCTGTCTTAACTCATCTTAAGTATGCACACACACGGGATCTAAAGTTTCAGTCATTTATTTGGTTATGTCTGAATCCTTAAAAGAACATGGTTAAGGCGAGAGATAAGCATATTAGTTACAATTTGTATAACAAGTGATAAAAAGATTTGAGTATCTGTACACTACTTTAATTACGCTTACTGACTGATGCCTTGAGCTATATTCAGCTTAGCTGGCATTCTTGTGTAAACAGTATTTACTAGAACAAAAAAATTAACTAGAACTAGCCATACTTCTAATACTCTATTTCAAATCTACTCTTGCAAACAAAAAGCAGTAAAAATACTCATTTGTCTTCAACATACAAAGCACAGCATTGTCCTGGGTAACAACACGTAGCTTTGCAAGTGACACCTGGTTCCTTTAGTTGCAATGGCTTATAGTAATAGTAAGCTAAATAAGAGACCTATGAAAAGAAGTCATAACACAACTGGAATTTCACATTTGTCAAGCATGTAAGGCTACGAGTTTTACAGTGTGTGAATAAATGAGATATGTTGAACGGTAACATTCCCAGCCATTATAGATGCAAATGCTTGATGCAGCATATCTTCTCTCAGCCCCCAGAAAGGCTCATGTGCAGAAGAAAGATCACTGAGTATAATAGCCCAAGTTTAGTGGAATCATCATTATATATATGTACACACACATCCATGGTGCAAGTTTAGACTTCAGGAACAGAGTGATCCATCAGGCTTTTCATGATGCTAGTTGCCATCCTAAATAAAAGGAAAAGGCATTCAGTTTTGTAAGACAACTGCAGAAGACCACTAATGCTTCTGCTCACTGTATCTTTATCATTGCTAGCCCTTTAATACAAATTAAAAGCTGGACTTTTACTACGCTATTTTTGAGAACAAATATGTTGCTACAGAAAGCTGCACCAAAGTGCACACAGAGAAGAAAGAGAAGCCTACAACACTCAACATTTCTACTAGTACCTGAGCTATACTGTCAATATCTTTTGGGATATGGGCATGTGTGCAGAGTACTATCCCAAGCACAAGGGAAGGAGAGGAAGGGGAGAGGTGGCTGTTAGAATGAAAACTGCCTTGTAGAAAGAGCCAAGGGGGTTAAAAAACCAACCAACCAAACAGGAAAAAAACCTCAATTATACCTGAAGCATTATTAATTTCGAGCAACTTCAAAAACATATTTTTGCAGGACAGATTTAGCTGTAGAAAGCCACTGTTGCCAAAGGATTAGAAAAAGCCCAACTATATCCTGCCAAGAATCATGTTTACGTCACCAGAATTAGTTGCACTAGAAACAATATTTTAGTTACAAGGTAACAAATACTTGTGGTATCCACATACTTGAAAGTTCTCACAAATTCAAGCTTAGTTAAAATATGTTTAGAAAGGGTTTTTCCAGACAGGAAAAGGCAAAGGATCATCACTAACATATGAATAGGTTAAAAACAGAAACAAGACACACAGTTTGAGCAAAACATCAGATTAAATAAATTTTCAGACTCCCCCCTACCCCCTCCTCCAGTCTTCATGCAAAGTTTGTAATTAGAGCTTAGCGAGTGCATTTTATAGTCACTGTCAACTTGATTATAATTAACACCACGGCTGCTTTTTATTACCTACCTCTTTATTATATACTCATAAATACTGGAAGGCATGACAGTAATGGTCACTACATTTCCAGCTGTTGCCAAGATGTCTGCAACCTGGGGGTCCTGTTATTAAACAAAAAGTTATATGAGCAACACAACTTGAGCTGACCAGTAAAGCAGCAGTTCAAGAGCTTTTTCTAGACACATTTCATGCAACTTATGGGACCCACAACTACTTGCTTGGAATATTTAACCTTCAGGACAAATCACTGAACCTGCAATTCCATTTCATAGATATTTGATGATAAGTATCTCACATGAACTGACTAGAGAAGGGATACAGACATCCTACACAGAATTCCTGCTAAAATTTGAGGCAGGCTGGCAGGAGGAAGCTTATTCTTAGTTTTGCCAGCAAAGTTAGACTACAGATAAAAACTGAAGGTCAGCCTCACCAGGTAGAGGCAGAGAGAAGGAATGAGTTGCACTGCCTACCAATACAAAACTGCAAAGAAGCCTCAAAACTTGTATCTCTCTCCAATCAAGTTACCTCTCATGACTGACTGACTATCTTATTTTTTATGAACATTAAAACAATATATTACAAACCTTTTCCCTCTCCAAAACACAGATACTACATGCACCTAAAAAGCTCCCAGTTCTCCGCACGCACCACATATTTTACCTTCAATCCGATTACATTCTGGCCATTAATTTCACAGATGTTGTGCTCTGTAAGAAGTCCATTTCTCGCAGCAGAACTGTCTTTCACTATTGAGGTTATTTTTCCATTCTTGAATATGAAGCCAATATGCCCTGAGCTGTCCTTATGCATAGTAATAATGCGTTCAAAAGGTCTAAAAAGACGTTTAAAATACAAAACAATGCTTTCAGTCTACTAAACCACAAAAGGAACCACATGCTATTTTAGCATCTTTGACTTAAAAAGTAATTGTACTCTGACTCATACATCAACTATAATGAAAAGTAGTTGGGTTTAACTTTATTTTGTTAATATTGTTATATCAATATATACTTGTTTATAAACCTTACATGTTTTCCCTGTTCTACAGACATTCTGCACCATCTGGATTAATAATACAAAGATCCCATACAACATCCACCCACCCACCACCACAAACAAACACACACAAATGTCCATTAAAAATTAAGTTTTCTCTACAATGTTATAAGATAGATAAAATAACACAGGTAGTTTTAACAACTGTAGGGAGACCACGAGATTCTGGAGCATAAGGCTTCCCCAACAACATTTCTACTGCTTTACAGACAATAAGCCTTTAAACTGTGTCTTAAAAAAGCAGTAAATATAGGAAGGGGGTGGGGAGTTGGGCACAGAAGTGGTAGGCACAACAGGGAATCTATCACCAGAGTATTTTGATTCAATACACGGTAGAAGTAGCTGCCCTCCACTGGGTCAAATTTGGTTCTTAAGCAAGAATAAACCTGGAAAAGGCTTTGAGACATATACCTCATATCAAGCATCATCTGTCTTCTTGCAGCCTACAGACCTTAAATTGAATCTACAAGCCTGTCATTTAATACAATTGAAAATCTGTATGGGTTCATCAAGCACACTGTTAGTAAAAGTGGCATTAAGTCATATGTAAGCAGAGTTCACAAGAAAACTACCATGCTAAATAAAATGTAAATTTGTCCATTAATACAGCAAATATTTTGGTACTACTCTTGTTTCATTTAGTATAAGCAAAAGTTGAGTTGTGTTGTTAAAAAAGCACAGAAGTCTTCAATTCAGGGTTTAAGTTTAACCTGTGTTATCACTCACTAGTTTATCTTGGAAAAACATTATGCCTCATCATACTCAGGAAGTTTACAAGTTAAGAACCACTTTGATTGTTCCCCACAAAAGGGAACATTTCTGAGGATCTTTACTGCTAAGTACATAGACAAACAGATTTTTTTATGCCTGCAGTCCTGCTAAAGCAAGGGGGGACCCAAGCCCCATAGAATTACTCCGAGACAGATAATGACAATGACAATCCATATCTGCAGCTGGCTTTACCTGTCCCGAATGATCATTGAAATCCTTTCTGCAGAAGCCTGTTTCAGAACTTTATGTGCTTTATCAGAACTCCATCCTGCACAGTTTTCACCGTTGATCTGCAGAACTTGGTCACCAAACCGCAGACCAGCAAGGGATGCTGGAGAGTTTGCCTGAACTAACTGGACAAATATACCCTGCAAAAGAGAAAAAAAAGAGGAGAGGAGATGAAGTTCTTCCTTAAAGATGAAGACCAGTGACAGAGCACACAGCCCTTTAAAGTTTCCCATTCTCTATGCATACCAGCCAAACAGACAGAAGGACTTGCTAATTATTATTAAGGAGCATTTTTGAAATATCAGTCTGTTTAGAGATGTGTTTAAAAGTCTGACAGATAATTAATGCTAGAATAAAGTTTGAAAATGAACAAATCTGTTCTGTCTAGACCTCTAAACAAACAAAAAAAAGAGCTAATTGAATTGAATTCTTACGTGAAGGGGTAAATACTTTCCTGTTTTAACAGGAAATCTGAACAACTGGACCACCCCAAACTGGTGGTAAATTTGCATATCTGAGCTGCATTTAACTAATATTTCCCTTGCCAGACACTGGAGTCTATATATAGCTGGAGAAATAGATGAGCACTGCTAGAAACAACATAGCAAATTTCTCCTTCTTTCACAACCCCGTTAGCTTTCAACTTTTTAATCAACTATGACTTGCTACCACCTCAGGTAAAAAAACAAGACTATTTCTAGTCAAAGTACCCCTACAAACCAAGTAAAGCGTATCAAAGCAATGTATAAATAATAGTTCTGGGGAGAAGTGGTGTTAAAAAAAACCCCAACACCACCCCATGCTACCCTGAGAAAACCCCATTTGCTGCGTTAGCAGGACTACAAGAAGCATTTTAACCCTATATGCTACAGTTGGTTTAATTTTTTTAAAACATTCATATTAAATGGCCTTGCCATGCTAAAAAAAAACAAAAAGCAAAAAAACCCAAAACAAAACACATCTAAGAAAACACAAACAGAACAAACAGAGTAGCATTTTCCATGTTGAGAATCAAAAGATCCCGAAACAGAAGCTTCAGATCATGTTTAAGGACCTTCTATAGAAGAGGAAATACTTCTAAGCCGTGGGCAGTTCTCTGCATACTCCTGAACATTAAGTACTGCCCAGTATTTCCACAAAGATAGAGACAAGAAGCCCTGAACTTCTAAAAAGTATCACAGCAGGTATGCATGTTCTAAAGCAGAAAATAAATATTACAAGTAATTTTCAGGTGTTGTAAAACACATGTCACTAAATTGCCACAGTAAATTCAGATCCGAGTCCAGACAGCTGGAAATCTAGTTACGGATCTAATGAAGGACTAAAATTCTGCTAATGGAAAGCACTATACAGAAGACAATTTTGTGACCATACATTAACTTCTCTACTAAATTAGTTCAGCAAGAAGATCTCTAGAGGCAAAAGCAAGCTTCTACACTTACATTGTCAACAGACTTTAGGCGAAGCCCAATTTTGCCATCTTGATCTTTACATAGAATTGCTTCACGGATGCCTTGCTTAATTTCTGCTCTGCGAATTCCAATATCATTTCCAGTCACTGGAGCTACCATGTAATTAGTAGAAGGTCGTGTTACCAGTTGCTGATTAAAACAAAACAGCCAGACAACTTAGTTTCAACTTTCAAAAATAGCTATATGTCAGTTTATATGAAGTAATATTTACAAAAAACAGTACACAAATTAAATCACAACACCAGCTCTCCCCCACCCCCTCCCAACACTGGAAACATAAAGCTCAGTTTAAGACCAGATTAAAATAGGCACTGTTACTTACAACAATTCACCACTCAGTCAAGTATGGTACTTAAGACAAATAACAGTCTGCTCTCTAGAATGCTAGATACATACTTAGTCTTTATACTTTTGCTTTCTAAAACATGCTTGACTGGTACCTACACCCTGTGGCTGAGCAACTGCTGCCACTGGTAAGTTTCTCTGCACCTCTTCCTCACTGAGGCTCAGGCCCATATACTGAGAGAGTTCTGGATACAATCTGGGGTATAAGCCTATAGAAGAAAAACAAAACAATAATAAATCAGTACATGTTGGTTTAACAGAAAGAGCAGTTACTGCTTTTATGTGTAAATTACTTCAACAAATCTTGTGCTATTGTAATTATTTAATTGGAAAATTATGACAGAAAACTCAATTCAATCAAGACTGGTTTAGAAGAGCAACCAAAAGAAGTAGCATTTCTGAGATAAAGAGTTTACAGCGAACTTTCAGTTTCAGTTACTCCGTTCATTCTTTACAGCACAAACAACATAAGACATGAGGTGACAGGTTCCAAAACCAACACTGTGGTCAGTCCATGACGACATGCCTACCCTTCAGAGCTTTTGGGCAATTAGGGGGAAACTACTCTCCTTCCTACCCCCAAACCAGGTGCGCTGAAGAACACACACGGACTTTCCACCAAGTTCAAAACAGCACTTGCAAGAGGCATCCATGCCAAGGATACTCCAGATCCCAGGCATGGGAGGGTTTCTACAGAAGTCTCCTGGTTGTAAGGTCAGCTCTACAGGCTGCTTTGAGTCTTCATAACAAAGCAGCTGTCATTTTCTCACAGCTTCAAAATGAAGGGGCTTTAGACATGCCTCTCAACAAGAAAAACCACACACAACCCTTAAAATATCCTGCCATACTCAAGAGGAGTGAGATGCAGGGAGTGGAAGCTGAACTGATAGACTTGTCAGACCTTGAGTCGAACAAGTCCAGAAATAAGATTGATATTGCTCTTGACATTCCACAGATCATTAACTGGTGCCATTTAACAAGTGGCAGTTATGAGAACACTTGAGTCCGCACAACGTTCTAACTGAATCAGTGGGGACAGAAAAGGCTGCTTGGACAGAGAGGTGGTGCAAAGGATGACTTCAGAAGCAAACAGCCTCCCCAGTACACAAAGCTTAGGTTTCTAGGGTTCATTTATGGGTATATGTATAAAAACAGCTATTATAAACTATTTGACCAGCAATGGTCAGATTTTCTGGGAAGGAACAAGGGTTACTGCAAGGTGAACGCCAGTTCAAACAACAGACTTTTTTTCTCTTCAATACACTGCTTCACATGAGAGCTCTCTGACCATATCTCTGGACTAATCTCTTAAATCGTAGTTTCAGCAATATTGATTAATAAGCTTTTCATGAATGAATCTTCTACTTTTGCTTACTTTTTCAAGCACATAGGATTATACACAACACTGCACAAAATTTCTGCAGCTACCCAATTTTTCTGTTTTGTTCTCCATTAAAGACCACAACATATGATGCATCTTTACTGGCTATATTACATTCTCATTTAAAACAGAGAGAGCTCCAAATAGCAGAACACATCCAAAAGCTCTTGATGTTGTAAAGTCTCCTGTCTCTGCCAGGACAGAGAAATTTCCAGGGGGGTTTGGCACATCCTATAGATGATGTACATCTCCCTTCATTTTGGGATATATTGAATGATTAATGACTCTACAGCCACAAACAGTTTCTGAGCAATTCTCACACAGGCTGATGTCAAAATTATGGCTTTGCATCTGCTGGCCAAATAACTACATGAGAATTCAAACTCTAGACAGCAGAAAGGACACTGCCAAGAAGGGACTGCTGAAGCAAAATCAAATCTCGTCTGGTGAGGTTAGGCCAGTATCTGTTCCAGAAAGGATCTACCAGAGGCAACTATCTGGTGAGCTATCCAAACTCCTGCCCTAAAGTCATCTTAGACACACAAGCGCCCAGAGAACTGGAGACAAAGTTATATCCACCAAGCTTTAATATCTGGTCCACCAGTATTCTTGACAGCCATTCCAGCACTGCTGTTGGTCAGAGGCTTTAGGCCTTTCAGATCAAGGGTAATTTACTAATCCAGAGTTCTGACCTCAAACATACCTGTGCACCTTCTTGGATGTACATGTGCATGGGAGAAAAGAAGAGTAAATGGGTACAAGTCATTCAGCTTTAGATCTGATGGATTCCCCACCAGACAGTTGATTCCAAAATCTGCTGGAAGCTTTATACTGATTGCAGGACAAGACTTAGCGCCACCTTCCTGGGCACTTCTCTTTTGACAGAGATTTGTGTTTGTCTGTCCCTAAGCAAGCTCATATGGAGAAGAATGACACTCAGACACATGCTGACCTCTAAAGCTTACAAATATATAGGTGGATAAATAAGGACAACAAGGTGTCTGAGGTAAGAGTTAAAAAGAGCTCAATGGTACCAACAACAAATCTTATTATGTTAGGCTCACTTGGAAAAGGTTTCAAAAAGAGATGGGTGAGTGCTTGCCACAACTTCCTTTTATAAGCAAACACTGTTTTTTGACTCTTATAGCACCTTACCAAGGTGGGTGTTGGCACTTCCAAAAAGGCATGGTCTTGCCCTTTGTAAACAGGGTTACATATTTATAGGTATTTTTGACTGTACTGTTAACTTCAGTACTTTGTAACCGCTTTCCACAACATTAGGATAGTATACAGTACATGAGCTTACCTCCATCATGAGGAATTGGAGCAGAAGCTTCAGACAAGATTGCTGGATTAGCTGGATTTGAAGAAAAGGCAGTCTGAGCCTAAAAGCAAAGAAACTCACATATGTTATCTTGTACAAGAAAAACAAAATCTTTATTATGCAGACAGAAGACTTAAAATTTTCTTTTGTCCATGCTAGTTACTATTTATCTTGAAGTGCTAAAGTCAATCTTTTTATTTGAAATAAATAGCTTCAATACAACATGCTATAGTAGTATCACAACTTCTTCAGTAGGTGAACTCATGTCTTCCTCAGAAACAAAGCTACGATTATAATGCAGAGAGGCTTTACCATCAGCCTGTTCTGTTTTTGTCATCAAGCAAGTTAAAGAGCCTTAAAGGACTCATTAAACTTGGCTGACAAAGCTTTATAACGTTAAGTTTTAGGGTATGACCTTTGGCAGAGTATTTTGCAATTACTTTCTCATCTGGATAGCAGCAGTTTTACCTCTTCACCATTTACGGATGTTATTAGTGAGATCTACTGAAGTCCCCTTTCAAGTGTCAAGTTCCACACAGTACAATGTTACTGGTTTAACATCTTCTGAAAGAAGTAGACCTTCTAAGATGATTTTTCTACAGCATTTGCCACTACAGTGAACACATAAAGCTTAATTTCTGCATTGCTGACTGACTCACAAATATAAGAGACCTTATTTAAGCAAGCCAGTTTCCTTCCTTCTCAGTACCTCAGCTACTATTTTTTGGTCCTGTGTAATCGTGACTAGTGAAAAACACTGCCTTACAGAGGCCTGTTAAGCGTGATGGAAATAGCTCTCCCAATAACTTTCCTGAGATTGAATGTCAAAGGTGGGGGAGAAATTACTAAATGCACAGTGAAACATCATGCTGAACAGGACACATAAATCATCTAACACAACACGACAGCCAAATTACTTCATGATGTTAAGGAAATGCATAAAAATAGAAGACTTCTTAGTTCTGTACACTCCAGGAAGTTGTCTTCAGAAAAAGGTCTCACAGCAAGAATGACTCATTATTTAGTAATATCACATGTACTTAAAAGAATAGGCTCCAACTCAAATGAGGGACAAAAAGAACAGGTTAGAATAATATTTAATGTAACAAGTCCATTTGTTTTAACCTGCAGTCATTTTAATCTCACTTCCTTGTTGTGGATACAGATATTGTCTTTCTGTACTCTGCCAGCTTTTCTTCTAATAATGCTCTGAGATGTTTTTAAAGAGATAGCATTTTTATAATGCACTACTTGGGAGAGGCAAATAATTTAGCCTTGGATGCCAGCAGGTCAAGGGAGGTGATTCTGCCCCTCTACTCTGTCCTTGTGAAACCCCATTTGGAATGCTGCATCCAGGTCTGGGGTCCCCAGCACAGGAAGGACACAGACCTGTTGGAGAGGTCCAGAGGAAACAATCACTGAAATGATGAGAGAGGTAGAACACCTCTCCTGTGAGAAAAGGCTGAGAGAGCTGGGGCTGTTCAGCATGGAGAAAAGAAGGCTCTGGGGAGACCTTATAGCAGAGTTTCAGTACCTAAAGGGGGCTTATAAGAAAGATGGGGACAGACATTTTTGCAGGGCCTGTTGTGATAGGACAAGGGGTAATGGTTTTAAACTAAAAGAGGGTAGATTCAGACTAGATATAAAAAAGAAGTTTTTTTAAATGAGGGTGGTGAAGCACTGGAACAGACTGCCTAGAAAGGTCACAGATGCCCCAACCCTGCAGACATTCAAGGTCAGACTGGACTGGGCTCTGAACAACCTGATCAAGTTGAAGATGTCCCTGCTCATTTCTGTGAAACATATCAGTGAAAATGGAATGGCTTACTGATTACATTTATTACAATTTCCCATTGTAATATATAAACCCTAGCAGCTGGTCAATAAAAGGACAAAGAAGCACATTCTTGGCTCCAGGCTACTCATTTTTCAGTTCAGCATTACCTAACTGTAGATAAAGGACTTTGGTAAGATAAGAAGAATGGAGTGGGTGGACACAACAAAGAGAAATCCCAACATAGCACCCACAATTTCAAAAGCCCCACCCCACACATATAAACACAGGTGAGACAAGGCACTGCACTTTGGGATAGCACAGCAGAGTTAACAAGCTGTTCTATGCAGTTTGCTTGACTGCTTCCCAATGAGAACAGCAAGGACAGAAGTAGTAGTCACCTTAAAACTCAGTATAACTCCTTGCCTTTGCTTAAACTGGGAGGGAATGTCAGTTAAGTTCAGGAAAAGGTAAAACATTGAAGAAAGCAAGGAAACCCTTTGTGAAATATATTCATGTCAAATTTCTCATAGAGTTTTTAATCCATTAAAATGCTTTCCACCATTTTGTTTCACAGGTATTTTTTTAGTCCTCATCATGACTAATAATAAAACTACCAATATTCTTATACATAAAGGGTTTTACACAAATGTGATAATCTTGGATGTCCTGAGAGACCTAGTTACTACCATGAAATAGCCAGTGGACAAGTCTGTGATTCTAGACAGCGTTAAGACAGCCAGTGCTTCTTTTTTTTGGGGTGCTCAAATGACCAAGAAAGCCTTCTGACACAGATTTGGACAGTGAGAGTGAGACATGGAAGGTTAATTAGTTCAGTCATCATATCAGAGCCGAAGTATGTGAAGAGACTATGTTTGTCTACTTAAGACCAAGTATCCATGCTTCAAAAAACCCCAGCATATCAACATATTGAAGGTCATCCACAGCATTTATGCTTGTTCAGCAGAGTGCCCAACATGAATATAAATGAATATATAAAAATTTAAAAATAAATATATCCAGCCAGTAAATTAAGCACTAATGACATTATATCAAGCTACAAAGTAAAGAGCTTGTCTTTCCCCTTTAGAGTACAATGGTAAAACAAGTTCCCAACCACAATACATCTCCCCTTACCTAGATTAAATATCATCAGATATATTACTATCATCAGAACTCATCTTTTTTAAAGTCCACCATACCTGAATAACTTTGTCCACCTTCAGATCTTCTAGGGAAGGATAGAGAGACATTTTGATGGAATCTCACTAGGCAAAGGGAAGACTGAAAAAAAAACAAATGGGAAAGCAAACAAACAACATGGTTAGCTGTCAGATATTTACTGAGTTTACAACTTAAAAAAATTTAAAAAAGAAAAATAAACTAGACAAAGTGCCAAATAAGTGATCTGTGACTTACAAGCCAGTACTAAAGATACCTGACACTACAGATAAATTCCATTACGACTGCCCATTTAATCTGTTATCAACAGCAGGCTTTGGGTAATAGGTTTTATTTAATGTACTTATGACTGTGAAAGTTAAGTCTCAACAATGAGAAAGCTTATACAGAGAAAACCACTTCACAGGAAGCATTGCAAAGACAGACTTCAGGAGGCCAGGATGCAATAATAATGAGGGTTAAGAGGAAAAAGCTAATCTCACTCCTCCTAATTGGGGCAGTATTTTATATAAAACTGCAGAAGCTTTCCCTCTGTAATCCAAAATATCTAAACACTTTCATCAGTTCTGATATTCCAGTGATCTGGTTTAGGCTGGAATAGAGATAATGTTCTTCCCAGTAGCTGGTACAGTACTGTGTTTTGGATTTAGGATGAGAACAGTGTTGATAACACACTGATTGTTTTAGTGTAAACACTATTTAGCCACAACTAAGTCCAGGACTTTTCAGCTTCTCATGCCCTGCCAGCGAGAAAGATGGAGGGGCACAGAGTTGGGAGGAGACAGAGCCAGGACAGCTGGCCCAAACTGGCCAAAGGGATATTCCATGCCATATGGCATCATGCTCATAGATAAAGTGGGGAAGAAACAGGGCCAAAGGCCACTGCTTGTGAACTGGCTGGGCATTGGTCAGCGAGTGGTGAACAGGGGCAATGTGCATCACTCATTTTATATATTCCAACTCTGTTATTATTTTTTTTCCTTCCTTTTCTGTTCCATTAAACTATCTTTACATCAACCCATGGGTTCACTCTTTTACTCTTCTAATTCTCTCCCCCCATCCTGCTGGGGTAGGGGGATCCAGCAAGCAGCTGTGTGGCCCTTAGTTGCTGGCTGGGGTTACACCATGAGATCCAGCAAGAAGCCACTAACTGGCTTCCTATGTCCATTTGCAACACAGTAATTACAGCAAGAGACCATAAACCAGGAAGATTGAGTCAGTGGTGAGTTTCAAAACACAGAGACTCCAGGCTGGCTCTCATGTGATGTTGGGAGAGCCCTGTGACAACTTATCAGGAATTACTACAACAAAACCAAGGGGAAGAGAAACCCAAGCAAAACCAAAAAAAATAAACCACTTCACATGATTTTCTAAGCACCACACTGACATCCAGCTCTGTTAGAGCTTGTCACCTGAGGCTTCAGGAAATCCCATTTTTCCAAAGCTCTTTCACTCACACTCTCCCTGAGATCAGCTGAACTTCTGAAAACCATAACAAAACACTCCACAACAGTATATGGGAACATTTCGATAAGGGGGGTAGAGAGGGATAGAAACAGAAAACAACAAAACGTGGTACAGTTTTGCAAGTTACAGAAGGCACTGAGAACACAGTTAACGAGGAAGATTTATTAAAAGCTTTTGGTTTGGGGATTCATTTTCTCATCCAAAGAACAGAGGTCCTTATTCATGCAGCAATTTAGCAAAAATTCCAGACTAAAAGTGACCACTGCATAAATCCTTGAGCTACTGCTTCTCTAAGTGCAGATATTAAGTTGATTTTTAAGTGAACACCACACACACAGATGCCTAATGTGATATTGCAGTAACACAAAGGACATCTCTTCATATTACACTAAGCTCATCAACAGCTTTTATGCATGTTCAGCAGAGTGTCCAACAGCTCCAGTATCATCTCAAACTACAATTAAAACTTAAAAAAAGCATGCCCTAAATGTGACAGAAATCTAAACTGTGAACATGTGGACCATTATATTGTAATAATTAATTGCCACTGACATTTTTGACTAACTGATGCAACTAAACCAAACACAGTTAAAGCCTGGAAGCTTTATAAACTAAACATACACATTTAAAGCCCGTTTAAAGTTCTGTTTTAATCCAGCATTGACCTCAAACAACCAAGTGCTTTTGCTCATCCCAAATGGGTAACAGCAAACGTAAGCCCAAGCCCAGTAAACCCTGTGGTCAGGTAAGCTGTGCCTGAATGCTGCATTCCGCTGCAAACACCACTCAGACTCGACATCTTCTGTACTACAGCAGCTCTCAAAGATTCAGGTGCTGGCCCAAGCACTGGCACACATTCAAAGCCAGCACACCCCTGGCAGCAGGCAGGAAAAGAGGGCAGGCCAAGGACGGTGTGTTCCCAAAGAAGTCACCCCGTGGCAGGGCAATAAGGGACACAACAGCAGCACTTTGCAGTTGGTGATCTCCAGCATCCGCACAGCAGTAGAGAACAGCACAAGGAGTGCTGGGTCCCTGTCCCAGTGACCAACTTCCATGGTACACCCTGGCCAGCTTCAGTTCTTCTCCACAGACCAGTCTCACTCTGCACGCAATTACTGGTTACATTTGTCACAGACATGCAACTTCAACCTTCCTCTAGTTTATAGGGAGGACCAAGGTTCTTTCTGTAGAAAAGCACTAGCAAAGCTAAACATATATTAATTCTCAGATCACATATGATGACACTCCAGCAGCTTATCCCGCCACTTGACAATCCCCTCCCCAGTCAAGGGCTCACAAACCCAAGTGTCTGTCACCAAGGATCTACTGGGCTGGTTCCTTCATCATAATCTCACCTGTTCGTGGTTTTGGTTTTCCAATTAGAGAGAATAACTGCCACCATTGTAATTGCATTCAGTGAGCTCAAAACTTTGCATACGGTATTTTCAATTTCTGCAGCAGCAGTTGTAACACAAATACCTCTCGTCAGGTAATGCAAGAGCCAAAAAAAATAGTGCATTTGGTTTCAAATAAGGTTTTTAAATAACAATTGCCAGTGGTAGGGACCCCAGTAACTGCAGGAAGAACTTGCCCATGGCTTCTGTGGAGCTATGCACAGTTATAAACACGAGTTTCAGCAGGCGCTGTAACAGTTTTAGGCACTGACCACAAAAGGTGAGTCAGTACAACCTCCTTTTCTTTCAAAAATCTACAACATCAGAATCGTCTTCCTCGATCATTTCCATATTTCCATGTATTGTGAGGAGCACAAGTGTTTAGGAAAGCAAAAGTGAAAGCCAAAGGAAGAGCGTGGGGGCAAGAGGGGCTGCCATAACCCAGCTAGTGACCTGCAAAACGTGGAATTAAAGACCTCTCCCCACTTCTCAGTACCCCTGGCTGGAAAGACTGACTGCCAGTGCCAGCACCTCCCACTAAGAAGATCCTGTTTGCCAAAGGGAAGTGCCGGGCCACTGGTCGGAGACCTGTGAAACGCGTCACTCGTGACACCCTGAGCCTGCCAGCAGGAAGTCTTGAGGGTGGGAGTGATCCCGAACTGCTCTCTGTGGCGTGGCTGGGAGAAGACGGGCTCCCCGACACATTCTCCAGGTCGGAAAGCACGGAGCTGAACACAAACAACACAGGATCCTGCTGAACTCCAACCTGGCCGGCCTGTAGTGTTCGCTGTCTCTGAAAGCACCCCCAGCCAATACTGGGGAAGAGGAAAAATCAAACCAAAACAAAAAGCGCTACCCCGAGTGCTTTCCGCCTGTGGCCCGTGGAGAGATTACAGCAGGCCACAATGCCGGCACTTACATTGAACACTGGTTCCCCTTTCCAGAATTTAGAAGCTTACGAGCCCCAAAATTCGTCTTTAAAGCAGATGCAGGACAACACCTCCTGGAGGTCAGGCTGAGACATCAGGAACCAAGAAACTGTTTTGTAAGACACGTTCTCCACTAATAACTCGGTATTTCCCTCCTGATACATATCTAATTAGCCTCGAAGCAATTGTCCTCATTATCCACTCACCTCCGAAACCTGCTGCCTCCATTTCAGATCCGAAGCTGGGCCCGCCTGCCCGAAAAGGCACAGCGTATCCACCCCACCCCTGCAGCACCATCCAGCCCGTCTGAAGAGGAGTTACTACAAATGTCCGAGCCTCCGCCGAGCCTACCCTCTGCAACAACCCCGGAGCCCGAACGGGAGGTCAGAAGACGCCCCCAGACCGCGGAGGGACGCGGGGGCTTATTCACTCGCCGTTTTCCCTGTCTGCGGGCGGAGGAGCCCCTCGGGCCGGCAGAAGCCTTTCCCCCCGCCCCCGGCCGGCTGCAGGGAGCGGCGGCCCCGCAGGAGCACGACGCAGCCCCGCGGGGGCCAACACGGCCCTCGCCAGCAGAGCCGCCCCGGCACCGGCCGCCCCCTCCCCGCTCCGCCATGCCCGGCCCGCAGCCCCCCGCCCACCCCTGAGGACCGGCCGCCGCACAAAGGGCCGCGGGGACGGGCCCCCCCTTCGCCGGTCTCCGCCCTCCTTTACCTGCGGGCCGGGGGGTCGGTAGCTGCCGCTGGTCGGGGCCCTGAGCGCGGAGAGGGGCGGTGGCACCGGCTCCGAAAATCCCGGCAGCGCAGCGGTGAGCGGGGCGGGGGCGGCGGCGACGTTGGCCCGGCCCCGCGCATGCTCCGGGCCCGCGGCTGGGACTGTCTGCTGGGCTCCGGGGCCGAAGGGCGGGAGAGGGGTGGTGACGGCCTCGCTCTCCTCTGGCCGCTTGTTTCATTTAGAATCACAGAATCATCAAAGTTGTAGGAGACCTTTAAGATCATCAAGTCCAACCGCCCACCCAGCACTACCTCTGTAACCCCTAAACCACATCACGCAGCGCCAGATCCAGGCGCCTCTTGAATGCCTCCAGGGATGGTGACTCCACCACCTCCCTGGGCAACCTATTCCAGTGCCTGAACACCGTAACAGTTAAAAAAATTTTTCTAATACTTAATCTGAATATGTCTCAGGCCATCTCCCCTAGTCCTCTCACTGCAGGCACGGCAGAAGAGACCGACACCCAACCCCTCCTTTCAGGTGGCTGTAGCGAGCAATGAGGTACCTCCTGAGCCTCTTTGTCTGAGACTTACCCCTGGCTTGCTTTCTTTTTCTACTGCCTTTGCCTCAATCATTTGCTGTTATTGGTTCACAGCTGTTGTCTTTGTGGAGGAAAAAGTATAATTTTCTGCTCATTTTCCAACTTTTTTGGTTTGGTTTGGAGTTTTGCTTTGGGTTTTTGTTTGGGGGTTTTTTTTTGGGGGGGAGGGGTGGGGTGTTTCTCCTGTAATAAGGCATGCTCCACTAATCACCTCGAATCAGCTTTGGTTTTTGTGTCTGCTGTCCAGGCATGGATGTGCTGTCCAGGCAAGCTGTGACATACCAGAGCCGGGGGCAGTGTCCTGTGGTCCAGCACCTGTCTGGGCCTTCTTTCATGGGTATCTGTCAGAAGCCACGCTGTCCTCCTAGAGAGGCTCCCCTGGAGAAACCATGATGTAAATTGTACCAGCAACAGGGAAATCCCAAAACAAGCTTGGAAAAAGGCTTTCATAAGTCAATTACCATAATTATTCCCCATTTGCCTTATTTAGAGCATGAACTTCTCTAGCGTCAATTTTCAGTCTTTAAAATCCTTCTTCATTACGATTCTTTACCTGTTGTCAAATCTTGTTCATCAGATAGATAATTAAATGTGCTGAGTGCCTTAGAGCTTCTCTTCACCTAAGAAACCAGAGTGTTTAGTAGACGAGTTTAGCAGTCCTCCAGCACCTAGAAAGGAGGTCTGCTCCCACCTCAGTCTCTTTCTCCTGTCCTCAGCCAGTCCCAGCAGCTGTTGAGCTCTTCTGAGGGAGTACTTAACTCATTGCCCCAGCAGAAATGAAATCCACCAGAAAACATTAATGTTTTTCTGCTAATTAGTGAGCCAAACTAGCAACAAAAAGATCTCTCAAGCACCAGCATGAGCCAGCTCAAGGGAGTGTGTAGCTGGAAACAGGAGAAAGGTGGAGAAGGAGGGAGGAGAAGTGGATTCCCTTCATTGTAGCACTAACAGGCTGTTTCATCATTAGAACTGCCTGCACAATCATAAACAGAGATTTTGTTGCAATGTATATTTTTCAGTTCTTGGACCTCTCCAGTCGCCAGCATCTTTGGTGAGCACCACAGGAGTGCACAGGATTGGGGTAGCAGCCACAGCAGCGCTGAATACGGAGGATCAGCAACTCTCTGGCTGCTAAGAAGGCTCCTGTGTCTATATCCAACGATCAGCCAGGCCTGAAACCTTCTTGTATGCCAGTGCCTGAACTCACAGCTACTGAGTCATGCAACTACAGATCATTAAATATATATGAAGTGAAATTTTGGGCTTAGGGTATAAGTTCACAAAAATCCTGTGTTACGTGTCTTCTGGGCCAGGAGGGAGGGAGGGAGGGAATCTAGCTCTGGTTTAATAATGATAGATGATTACTGCTTTTGAAGTGCTAAATTGTCTACACAGCCAAAAGACTTTTTTAACATAAGTGCAGTTAAAGGTTTAAAACTGTATGCTCACACCAAGAGTCTAACCCTTCATCCTGCGATGAGCTCGGTGCGGTGAAGCCCTGTATTCACCCTGGAGAATCGAGAGTACTGTACGGTACATAAGGCATGGAAATTGAAGATGTGTGATTGATAGTTTTCCAGGTAGTGCAGTTCTGCTGGGTGCCAGCACAGATAACTGAAGGGCAATGTTTTGTTTTGATGTTGCATGCTCTTCTCATTGCAAAGACCTTTCTTCTCTCCAGAAAACTAGGTCATTATTTGCTGTTTTCTGCATTACTTTATCTCTTGTCTTGGTCTTTCAAGACAACTCACTATTATCCAGGTAGCAGCCTTTGTCAGTGGATGTCAGACCTGCATTGTTGAGGCACCGTCCCTGATTTTACCCTCAAGACTGTGATGGATGTTCATTTTCTTTATGATGATGTCCTAGCCTAAACACTTGGTTCCATATAGTCTATTACTTTTTGGGCATAATGTGTGTGCACTATTATAGATACGTAATCTAAGAACAAGCAAAGTCCAGGTTAAGGGCATCTGTTGTTTAAAAGAAGTGGAACAAATGGCCAAGTTATCAGATTTTGCTTGTTGAAATGGGCAATAGTATGATAATTTTCCATTGTCAGTGTACTGTTTGTGGGTTTTTTACTGGTCTAGTGCCAGCTTTCAAAGAATAATAGAAACCACCTACTGATCGATATCAGTCTCAGCTATTGCGAAATTCTTAATAAATGGTTGTTACCCAAAAATTTGCATTTCTCTTTTGAAGCTGGAAACAGGTTGTGCTTTTGTTTTTTAGGAAGCTCTCCACCCCTTCAACAATGAGACATTATCAATGGTCACTCAAAACATGTATAAATTGTGCAAGATAGCACCCTGTCAGCAATGGAAACAGAATAATTTTATTAAAGTAGTTCCAAACGTGGGGTAGTTATGAAGGAGTTAATGGGTCCTGCCCTAAGCCAGGTGCAAGGAGCGTCCCGACTGTATTTCTAGAATAAACCCACCCCAAACCAGCTTAAGTAACTGTGGTGCTGCATTGCACTGAGCTGTGCTGATATGCCTCTAGACTTTGTGAAAAAGAATTTTTGGAGTTTACATATAGAAACAAGAATTTCAGCATAAAACCCTATTATGCAGAAGAAATTAAATTCCAGAAGCTTTGCCCCAGTAAAGTACTCAGTATTAGAAACTGCTGGGTCACTTTGGTTCTGATTCTCTGTTCATATTTTTTTTTGATCCTGCCTTTTAAATGCATTATAACATAATACTTTCATCGTACCTTCCTCAGCCCACAGGGTGGATGGTGCTTACTGAGTGTATGATTTTCCAGTGTTCAGCTGGCAGTTTCATGCCTAATTTCCTGTCTACTATTCAAACTCCACTCTAAAGATGGAAATACTAATGTTTTCACCATCTTTTCTAAGTAACACCCTAACGTCTGACTACTGTGCAAACAATTGTTCATTTATTTTCTGTCATAATTCCTGGGATACAGACAGGGAATTCAGGCACTTAAGTTGAATATGTGCATAACGCATTATTCTGAGCTCTCAGTTCTACAAAACTTTGTCTCATGTTTGTGAGAATACAGTAGATATTTTGTTAAATCACCACCTTCCTGACTTCACTCAATGTTGTGTGTGCCCAACATTTCTGCAGATTAGACCTAGAGCCTCTGTGAGGCAAATGGAAAATGACCAAAACACAGGAACCACTTGTGGAGAGCCTGGCAAGAGGACTTATTTGTCACTTCAGGAGAGCTCTGTGTCAGAGGTGAGAACAGCACCCAACTTCATAGCCTGACAGTCCAGGGTGTGAGCAGTAGGACATTCCTCTCTCCTCCTCAGTCATCAGACACCTTCAAACCTTTATAACAGGTGAAGCAGAGGCCCTGCAGAAAAGACGCTCCTTCATGAAAGACCCTGAGTCAGTCCTAGGAGAGAGGAGACAGAAAAGAGAGCCAAGGAAGGGGTGGATATGAGCTCTATACAGGCGAGGAGGAAGGAGTGACTGTGCTCTTCCTGTGCCTGATCCACAACAGATATTTTGCTGGGAAGAACTTAAATAACCCGAACAGCTCTTTCCTATCTCTG